>NW_027664636.1:0-28957 GCF_963921795.1 Nannobrachium achirus
ATATGGAGATCACTGATGTCATCACGAGTCACACTTGTAAATGAATGACGTCCTTGTCCGTTTTATGCCCATATATGGAGATCCCTGTCCCGATGTCATCAATATTAAGCGCATATCTGGGATTGCCCATATATGGGCATGTTCTGGTGCAACTGTTCCGATATACATCACTGGCCAGATGGCCAAGAATTGGCATGTCGCCCTGAGGCATCTTACTAGTAGATAGATAGATAGATAGATAGATAGATAGATAGATAGATAGATAGATAGATAGATAGATAGATAGATAGATAGATAGATACCTACCTACCTACCTACCTACCTACCTACCTAGTAAGGTCACATAACAACTCATGTATAGTTTTAAAAATACAGGGGGTGGTCATCTTACCCACAGGTTCATCTTACCCCGTTCTCCCCTACTATAAAAACAGGCAAAACATTGGCCAAATTATCAAATAATATAAGAAAGAGGGCACAATTGTGAAAATACCCAATAAGCTCTCACAACACCTCGCGTTTACAAGGCGTTGTGAGCTGCCAGAGGTCTGCCCTGGCAGGGGGGGCTGCCCATATCTCCATATAAGTGACATCTCATTAAGGCTCACTGTGACCATGATCCCCAAGCTGGGGATGTTTCTTGTTTTTGGGGTACGTGATTTGAGGTATTCCTTAGGGAACGCTAGGAGGGAGCAATTACAATGGCAATATCACCCTTTCTCCTTATATAAGTCTGTGAGTCACACAATAGATAGGATTATTTGTTTTGTATGAAAAGACAACACACTCATGTCTGTACCTGTTTACCTTTTCCAACACAGCCATAGTGTTACGTATGGATGTAGTAGACATTAGTGTATTCCAGTTAATAAACAGTATTACAGATCATTTCCACATGCAGCAAAATGAAAGGCAGCAGGCCTAAGTTGATGTATGGAGTAGGGTGCTTCTGTTTGCTTTCAAATGAAGAATCGCTAAAGTGAAGTGGGGTCAGGAAGTGGAGGTCAGGAAGTGGAGACACACGCGCGCACGCACGCACACACACACACACACACACACACACACACACACACACACACACACACACACACACACACACACACACACACACACACACACACACACACACACACACACACACAAGGAGAGAGAGATAAGGGAGAGAATGAGAGAGTGAGAGCCCTATTGGGCTAAGAGAAAAGGACAGCAGAGCGTGCCCTGATAGTATGGAATGATTACACACACACACACACACACACACACACACACACACACACACACACACACACACACACACACACACACACACACACACACACACACACACACACACACATGCATGGAGTGAAAAACAGAGGAGGGATTAAACTACCCTTCTGGCATAGGTCGAAGGCACAGACATTTGGTCTCCAGTTGCAACAGAAGAACCTGGTTTACAAAACAGCAGGTTGGCTTGTTGGTGTCCCACTGTGTTCACTGTGGCCCTGAGAGAGAAAAGACACCCGCTACCAGTTCCAGTTGCCTGATATACAGTTCCCATGCCAGCCCCATCCTATCACTTCAACCTTGTCTGTGACCCATGGGAGGCCTATGTAGAGGTCCCACACTTTTGGTGTGGTCCTCCCTTGTGCAGCATTCTTGTGTAGACATCATCCAGGGCCTTTTCCTGCTGTGTGTGAGTGTCCATGTCTTGGCCCCTTACTGCAGTAGTGACTTCGCTTTAGCCATGAACAGCCACCTCTTGGGCTGGATTTAGATTTAGTTCTCAAATCTGATCTTTTGGCCCGACTGTTCACACTGTATTTGCAAGTGACACAGATCTGATCTGTGTGTTCAGACTGGTTTTAACATCTTCAACCCAAAGTGCCCTGCGTCGACATATCTGCTTTGGTTACCATGGTAACAACGTAGGCGCCATGACTTTTTGCGACCGTAGGTCGCATTTACTACCAAAAGCTCCACCGGCTGTCCGTGCGTCAGTGAGTCCGTCAGTCACACGTCACACGTCTAGGCCTGGGGCGGTATCGACATTTTGTTACCGCGATTACCGTCTTCCCATTTACCGCCGGTACTGCGGTAATTACCGCACCCCCGTATCTATTAATTAAGGTTCGGCGATAAGCCAAAATATTGCAATCATCTTCCCTAAAGTCGCCTCTCCACAGCCTGACCGCCCGAGTTATACTTCTCCGTACAGCACAGCGGGTATGGCTTTGAAAGGAGCAGATCTAAAAGCTCACAACACATTGCATCCGCGACGCGTTCTGAGCTTTTAGATCTGCACTGTCGGGTTACCATAGTAACGTAGGCTAGCTAGTAGGCTTTTCAGACACAAACAGCTGTGTGAACAAACCAGAAGAGGACGGGTAGTCAGATCGTGTACAGTGATTCTGTAAACTCACGTCACGTCTCAACTCTCAAATCGCAGTGATTGAGTGCTGCTATATACAGGTTTTAGTTACAAGACTTGACAGAAAAGGTTATAAAATCTCCGACGCGCCGCCGGACGGGGCACAACGTGCGACGCGATGGAAAAAGTAAAATAGTTTCATTTTCGGTTTTAGTCCACGCGGCCCGCGCTCCGCCAGTAATCCGTATGAATAAAAAAAGATATGCCACAACACAAGGTATGTATTAACATCCTTGTGTCGTGTGGATTACAGAGAAAGTTTACGCTGCTCTGTACTCCTCTACGCAGGCAGCTGCTGTGACTGTCTGTGTCTCTGAGAGTGAGAGTGACGTATGTGGCTTCCAAACTGTGGTACACGGCCCAGAGCAGAGCGGCATGGAGCGCATGCGGTCCTCGCTTCTCCCCTGTTTTAAAACTCGCTTGTTTTCCAATAAAAAATAGACTTTTTTTGTCTTTTTTTACCGCGGTAAGCACACTGACACCGCGGTAGACCTCGGTTTACCGCGGTACGGCGGTACGGCGGTATACGGCGGTTACCGTGTCCAACCCTACACACGTCACACTTTTGCCCTGCTCATATCTCCACAACCGTTGCCCCGATCCATGCCACATTTTGCACACACACCCCTTACCTGCCAAACTACAACCTCCAAGGACCCCCGGAGCTTCAGGGACCCCCAGGTCCCTGGGGGACCCCCAGGTGTAAAAAATGACCAAATGTGCAAAAATGACCAAATGACCACCCCAACGGGGCTGCTCACGGGGAATTCCTGGGGACCACCCACTCCTGGTGCTCCAGAACGGATGCAAAAGTGGTGACGCCCCCAGTGGAGGTCGCTTATCTCCCGATTAGGGAGTCTTACTAATGTGACTTGTTAGATCAGGTTACCGCATTCAGACTGAGACACTTCTTTAGAAATCAGATTTGAATCAGATTTGAAACCACCTCTGGATGTGGTTTGTAAAAATCTGATTTCTTGTGACCTGCATGTGACCTGTCTGCATTATCTTGATTTGACACAGATATTGAGGCTGGATTTTGATTTTACACAGATCTGATTCAGGCTGCTGGCAGTTACATATTTCTACACTCTCTTCATCCAATGGCAAGGCATTCCAGGCGAGTGTCCTTCGGACCTTCAGATCCTGTTCCGTTGAGGCTGTCCAGGCACCAAGTAAAGATATTTGAGTCTTACGGTGCTGGTCCACGGCCCAACATAATGAAAAAAGAAAACAGACAGCACTCAGTAATGTCCTAATGACCATTTACCAGTAAGACTCCCTAATCAGGAGATAAGTGACCGCCAGGTCGAATACACAAACTGTAGAAGGCAATGGTAGCTATCAGGAGGGAATATGGGAAATGGGACAGATCCATGTTGATGACATGACTTGAGATACTGTGTACCGCTTTGTGTGATTTTAGGGCAAAATCTGTAGGAGCGGTGTCCAAAAATGTGTTTAGCAAGAATTGGCCTCAGACTGACAGCCGGTGGAGGTTTTGAAAGTAACCTGACGGTCGCAATTATTTGAGAAAAGCAATAACGCATTTCAACCTGGTCAGCGTTGTCAAAGCGTTCCATTTCCACCGCCGGTAGCAGTTCTCTTCCTTTCTCTTGCTGTGTCTGTGACTAGGGCTACTATCAACCTCTAGATGTAGACATCTAGAGGTTGATAATTTGTGCTTTTTAGGCCCTAACCCTAAACTAGAAAATATTGTTCCTTCGAAACAATTGTGGGCTCGCTTCAAGCCAAAAAACAATGGCTATAAAAGTACAAAATGTCAAGATCGCAGCCAGTGCTCTCTTTGATGTTACTGACGCAATTGGATGCTGCATGCATGATTTGAGGCATTTTGTTCCAAAAATGTGTTATGCAAAAGTTGACCCACTGGTGGCGCACAGGTCAATGTGAGAAGGGTGGCATCTGTTCCTTGACTTAGTGGGAATGTGCTCGCAAGATTTCACGCACATCGCAGGCTGTGTTCATGATTTGAGGTGTTTTTGGCCACTTTATCGCTGCTTGCAGCTATATTTATTATTATTATTTAATTTTTTTTGTGTGCACTTCATCAGCATGTTAGATAAAGGTCCTTAGATTGTGTGTAGAATGTTTCATGCAAATTGCAAAAAGATCCCAGAATAAAAACGGTTTTATGCATTTCACAAACTGCTCAAAATGATATAGTGCCCCCCTTTGGCCAATTGGGGTAAGATTGGTTTTAATGATTTGGACTAACCCTCTACAGTATTTCATCATGAAAATGTGATTTTGCATGTATGTTTTAGAGGCAGAAGAATAATTTGCATAAAACTGCAATATGCATTGAATTATTAAAAAAGCATGTTTCAATTTAATCCGATCTGACAGATCTTTAGATATTGGTCCAAAGTTCATGTCAAAAAAGTTGTGTGCACGTGACGCGAAAATTCCAGAATAAAAGCAGGTTTAAGGGTTTTACAAACTGCTCAAAATGGTGGAAAATCGAAGGGCGGAGCTTACTTAAAGGACAACTTTATTTTTTTACAACAAGGGTTCATATTTTAGATTGTAATTAAAGAATATAAAAGATGAGTGTTAAAAGTATTTCATTTACTTCTTTCTATTGTTTTAGAGATTTTTATTTCAGTGGTTGGGGGCATGCGTACAAGTGGCTAAATATGTAATTTTACACAGAATAAGCCCATTCCCAAGATACAACGTAACCTTTCATGGTTGGATATGACTTATGGGGGCTAGTAGTGTTACTGTAAATAGCAATAAAGAAACTGCTGGCTTATTGTGTCTAAAAAGACATATTTAGCCACTTGTACGCATGCCCCCATGCGTACGCAACTACGCATGCCCCACATTTTAGCACGGTAAACGTGATAAAACAATAGAACGAAGCACATGAAAACATTTTAACACTCACTTTTTCTTTTCTCTAATTACAATCTAAAATATGAACCCTTGTTGTAAAAAAACAAAGTTGTCCTTTAACAAAGACACAGATGTCTTCCGCTTGAGTCAAAGCACGCGTGTAAGCAAGTTGCATGTCTTCAAACGAAACGAGTCATGACTTATGCCCGTTTGAAGTTTGAATTTTCAAACGCTTTGTATAGCGCCCCCCTTTGGCCGATTGGAATAAAATTGGTTTCAGTGATACTTTGACTAACCCTCTACATCTTGCCAAATGCCATGAACGTGTAACTTTGCATGTATGATTTAGAGGCAGAAGAATAATTTGCATAAAACCGCAATATTCATTGAATTATTAAAAAACAATGTTTCACTTTAAAAGAAATCCGACCAGACAGTTTGACCGTATTGGTCCAAAGTTCATGTGAAAAAAGTTGTGTGCGCGTAACGCATAAATCCCAGGAGGAGATAGATTTTTACTGTTTTTCATATAATTCAAAATTTTGGGGGATCTAAAGGTCAGAGGTTAAAAGTCAGAGCATAAAAGCTGTTCGGCATGAGGAGACGCATACGTGTATACAGGTTTTCATGGCTGATATATATGTCCTATATGGTCATTCCCAGAAACAAAATCCCTTTTATGCCCATATATGGAGATTTCTGATGTCATCAGTCCCAGGCCGAAAATGTAAATATTAAGTCCATATATGTATATGGATATATTAGTAAATGATAGAATGAATACAATTTCCATATACAGTATGGGCATTCCCAGATGATGCCCTGTTAGGGTACCCCCTTATTCCCATATATGGAGATCTCCAAGGCATCAAACCCAGGCCCTAACTCGCCAAGGCCCTGCTTGGCTTTACTAATTAACATACGTTTAATGCCCATATGGAAATTCCTATATTATCAATATTAAGGAAATTCTTAAAGATGGGGTGCCATGATTGTTTCCCCCTCTAAAACATGATTATCAACTATTATGATTATACTAGGAGGAAGATTTTCTTTCTCCAAAAAAGCGTACGGAAAGTGTTAAAATTAGGTTTTTATGTGGCCACACCCACCAGTTCATTAAGTATGCCTGGTTGTCATGGTGGGTGGTGACCCAGTTGAAGTTAGCCACACCCACAGTGTTGGGTGAATGGTAATTAGGGGAGGGGTTGATTCTATGATGTAATTGTATCTGTGTTTTTGGACCAGCACTTTTGACCCACAAGGTGGCAGCCTCCAGGAAAAAACCCAAATAGAAAGGGAATACATAATTGCTCATAACAACCACACCTGTACTGTCAACCTCCTAGACACATAAAAAGTACAAAACTATGGCACCACCTCTTTAAGGATATTATTGGTCCAGGTCCCGGATGATGTAGAAATTCTGTGTGTTGTTCTTTCTGACACAGCTGAACAGGGCCAGTATCATTGAGGAAGGTCTCCATGCTTCTCCCCCACCTAAGAGAGAAATAAACAAAATGAATCAATCACATAAAAAAGTGGAATTTGGTGTTGTGTGCTACTTAGAATTAAGAGAAAATATTCCAATGTGTGAGCCCTATTGCACGGTTATTTTGGTTTTCATATGCATAATTAATTTTAATGTAGAAAAACCTGCTCATATTATGAAACATGCCTGTCTGGTGAAGATAATACATCTACACCATGGTGAGGACCCTTTGCCAGTAGCCTTTAAAATCCCATATCGGTTGAAGTGTAATATACTTAAATACAATTCTGAGAACGTACTAATTAATCATCTTTGTAGACTTCTTGGATGTTGGAGGTAACAGGTACCAAAGCAAAACTATGGCAGCCACATCACAGTCCCACACTAGAATGAAAATAAACACCATAGCAATTATTTCACTTAAAAAAACAAAATGTTTTTGTTTTCTTCTTCTCTTTTTTTAGCCCATTTTGTAGAAATGTACAAGTTTCCAAATCACTACTCAGGCAATAGACTAATATCAAGATGGTAGTCTGGTTTCCATCATTTCAATAAGAAAATCTATTTATACATTCTGTCAACTTGTCAAGTCTAAAATCTAAAATCTTGCACCTGTTGTGTTTTGGAAAATGATCAATATTCATTTCAAGTAAATGTGATTTATAGTAAAGAGTTAAAAAGTTAAAAGCATACAATTTTTACCACTCACCACCACTGCTCACAGATAGAATTAATCATTGATCAAGATCATTAAAGTTTTACTTAAACATCAAGTGGCCACCATGAAGCTTAAGATTATTATCAACATAAACCCCATCTAAGCACATTAAGCTCATAGCAAAATGCACAAATCTGAAACTACAAAGCAAACTTAACTTAACAGGGGCAAATGGAGCCATTCTGATCCTCTCTCTTGTGGAAATGTAATCGTACAATCTCCCCCATGTCAGATAGTAGATTAGATTTCAAATACTGGTATGTGTAGGATCCTTTCGGTGTGCTTGTGAACCCGTCGGAGGGCCCTGCGCGCCAGAGAACCCAGCATTACTCATGGCTGAGTTCGCAGGTAACCCAGTAACAACAGTCATAGTGGTGTACTCGCCCACTAACATGGCACCACCTGAGAAGGTTGAGGAGTTCTATGAGGACCTCACAACAGCAGTCCGAGGTGTCCCAGCGCACAACTTCCTGGCAATCCTTGGCGACTTCAACGCCAGGATTGGACAGGAGGATGCACCATTCCCATACCATGAGTCTACCAACCGCAACGGCACATACCTCACAGCCCTTCTCATGGAACACCAGCTCCTGGCAGCGAACACCATGTTCCGGAAGAGAACAGGGAAGAGATGGACTTTCCGAGACCGAGCCTCACGGCCTGGGGAGCAACCTAGGCTATATCAGTTGGACTATATCCTAGTGAGGCAAAAGTGGAGGAATTCCATCCTGAACGCTGAGCCATACAGCACGTTCAGCTCTGTAGGCTCTGATCACCGTGTGGTCTCCATGAGGGTGCGACTGAGCCTCAGGGTCCCCAAGCCAAGCCCCAAGATTCGGCATGACTGGAAGGCATTCACGACCAATCCGGGCCTTCAAACCAGGTACACGGAGGAAGTCAGGAAGCGCTTTCGGCAGCTTGATAGGGGAGAGGAGCCCAGCCGTGAATACGGGAGATTCATCACAGCGAATGAGGAGGCGACCAGACTGTGCGTACCAGTGTTGAACAGAGTAAGAGCACCACCACGGTCCAGACATCCGAAGGTTGTAGCAGCACGAGGCAGGATGAAGGAAGCACGACTCAACTTTGAGCGTGAACCAACAGAGGAGGGTCGCGAGACACTGAACGAAGCCAAACAGTCTCTCTTCAGCACCTACGACACCATCAAAGGGGAGGAAGTGATGGAAAGTGTGCGAAGAGTGCAGGCAGCGCAAGGTGAAAGGCAATACGGGGAGGCCTGGAAGGTAATAAATGAGATGACAGGGCGGAAGAGGGCCAAGGAGGGCCAGGTTGAGGGACACAGCCCAGAGGAGAGAGTGGCAACATGGTTCGACCACTTCCAAAGGCTCCTGGGAACATCAGTGGAAGAGGGAGTGGAGGAAAATATACCAACAGTCCTCCAGGGCCTGAACATCAACGATGGACCCTTCACAATCAGCGAGCTCGCCAGGGCAAAATCCACCCTGAGAGAGGGAAAAAGCGCTGGGCCGGATGGCATACCTCCAGAGGTCTTGAAGAACTGCGACCTAGACAACCTCATCCTAGACTTTTGCAACAATGCTCTACAGCACAACAAGCAACCTGAAATATGGTCTCTGTCTAACATCATCCCGGTGCCTAAAGCTGGGGACCTCTCAAAGCCAGACAGCTACAGAGGCATCAGCCTGACATGTATCACTGCTAAGGTCTTCAACCGAATGATACTGAACAGGATACGGCATGCCATCGACCCTCACCTGAGAGAGAACCAAAATGGTTTTCGAGAGGAGAGAACAACCGTAGCACAGATCCTGGCATTAAGGAGATTAATAGAGGAGGTGAAAAAGGACAACCTAGCAGCTGTACTGTGCTTCATTGACTTCAAAAAGGCTTTTGATTCTATCCACAGAAGCAAGATGGTGAAGATCCTTGAGGCCTACAATGTCCCTCCCAACATTCTCCGGGCTATCGAGACCATGTACGCAAGAACAAGGGCCAAAGTGGTGACCCCAGATGGCAGCAGTGAGGTGTTTGACATCCGAGCTGGTGTAATGCAAGGAGACACCCTAGCCCCCTACCTCTTCATCATAGTTCTAGATTATGCGCTCAGGAAAGCCATAGGTGGACGAGAACAAGAGCTTGGCTTCACGCTAACACCAAGGAGGTCAAGGCGGCATCCCGCAGTAGTTCTGACAGACCTGGACTATGCGGACGACATCAGCCTGCTCTCCGACAGCATGGAACAAGCACAAGAACTCCTGAACAGGGTGGAGATAGAGTGTGCCAAAGTTGGTCTCAGGCTAAATGCTAAGAAAACTGAGGTTATCACCTATAACCTACCTGATCACTCACCTCTGACAACAACAGAAGGAGCTGTGTTGAAGGAAGTCAAGGAAGGCACTCGCTTGGAGGGCCCTGAACGGCATGAACAGTGTATGGAACTCTAGCCTCCCCCGCCAAATCAAACTTAGCTTCTTCTTCGCAACAGTGGAGTCTGTTCTCCTCTATGGCAGTGAATGCTAGACCCTGAAGCCAACCCTGCAGAAGTCTCTAAATGGGTGCTACACTAGAATGTTGCGTGCAGTACTCAACATCAACAGGAGTGCACATGTTACCAACCGGAGCCTGTATGAGGGTATACCAAGGGTAAGCGAGAAAATTGCCACCAGAAGAATGAGACTAGCAGGACACTGCCAAAGACACCAGGAGCTTCCAGCCAGCAAATTGGTACTGTGGGAGCCAACACATGGGCACCGGTCGCGAGGACGTCCCACAAAAACATACGTGGACGTACTCAAGGAAGACGTAGGGACACAGAACACCAATGAGCTGGCCAGATGTATGGAGAACCGAGATGACTGGAAACAACGATGGAGGGCTCGTCTGAGGACGACCTAGATAGATAGATAGATAGTATGTGTAGGTCTACATGTATAAACGATCTCACCTGGCTGCAGAGAGAAACTATGGCCGTGTCTGAAATCAGAAACTTGTCCTCTACTCCCTACTCCCTATATGAGGGATCCAGATGTAGTGAACTACTGTAACAGTAGTGAACTCAAAAGCAAATTTCAGACATCTAATTGCTTCATCGCTGTCGTACAGGTAAAAAGTTCAGAGTGCTGGCTTTTGGACCGATACATAATTTACTCCCCAATGTTTGTGGATTGTATTTGTAAATAACATAACAACATGATGCAGTGAAATTTTGAGAAATAGGCCTATATAGTTATGTTTTTATTTATAGCAATTCAATAAAATGTTATAAAAATAGTTTATTTTTATTTTATTAATTCATGGATGAATTAATGAATATTATTTGTGTGCCACAATTCAGGTCTCACATGCAGACATGCACACCCATGTTTGTGATAAAATAGGTTATTCTTGCAAATTATCATTATCAATAAATAAATATGTTCGTACCGCATCATTCATAGCCTACCACCATGTGCTGTTGTGAAACAATGAGATTAGTATCGCAAATGATTAAAATTTACACACTACATACTGTATGTAACGGCTGGTATTCGACTCCGGATCTCCCGCGTGAAAGTCCATTTTCTTCTCCTTGTTTACTCTTAGAACTATTTCAGTTGAACTCTGAACTCCTTGTATTCCTCGTTTCATTCCATGCATGATTCCCTTGTGTTGGTTTTGAATAAATCCCATACATTTTGTTCTGCTCTGCTTCTGCACATCTCTGTCCTGTGCTCTGGTCCTACCCTCTTGATTCACACTTTCATTCTCAGTGAGATGCATGCATGAGGGACAGAGAGTCAGGACAATACCTTTTAAAACATAATTATTGTAAAGCCCCAGTGGTGGCCTACCATGCATTTAACACTATTTCATATTGAGACCGTAGGTCGCAGATTGTCTGTATGTATCTCTGTCACTGTGACACTGTGGTTCTTCTATGGGTTTGCCACTCTGACATCACACTCTGTCTTCACTGTGATGTCACACTATAGAATCCCTTTTATGCCCATATATGGAGTTCCCTGATGTAATCAATAATAAGCCCATATCTAACAGGACTTCATATGGGAATGCCCATATATGGAGGCCACATCGGCCACATACCACTAACAGAATACATATATGGCCAAGACAGATGGCTAAGACAGCCCATATCTACAGACAGCGATCTCCATGTTTGGGCATAAAAGGGTATGATGTCAGATGTCATAGACATCATAGGACATCCTCTCCTCTCCTCTCCTCTCCTCTCCTCTCCTCTCCTCTCCTCTCCCTTGTAGAGCTTGTAGATGAGCCATTTTCAAGTAGCCTAGGTATAAATAGGGCTAAAGTGGATTAATGTATGTTTTATAATATAATCATTTATATCTCCAAAGTAACTAGTAACTAAAGTTTAAAAAACTTTGTAGTGGAGTAAAAGTAAAATATTTGGATCCCAGATGTAGTGGAGTAGAAGTAAAAGTACTGAAAACAGGAAATACTGTACTATAGGCTTGTGTGGGGGTAAGTGTTTGGGTTGAGGGGTGATGATGGCTAAGCACAGCCACAGGGGAAGGCTGTTTGCACAGGCCTCCCTTCAGCGTCATGTGGTTGTTGGCCTGAGAGCGTCTGTGGTTAGAGGAAGGACGTGAGGATGGAATACAGAGTAAGAGGGAGATGGGCGGTCGAGAAAGACATCAGTTAGAAGGGACGAGAGAGAGAAGGAGGGAGAGAGAGATTAAAGACATTGTGCCCCTAACAACATAATCATCATCATCAGGTATTATGATTATACTTGGAGGAAGTTATTTTATGTTCTTCATCAATCAGGTGAATGCTAGCCTCGGAAACCCAGGCTTTATATTTTGGCGATAGGAAGAAAAAGAAAAATAGGTGAAAGCTGACTGTTAGTGCCTGATGTATTTTTTAGTGCCTGATTCGTTTTTGAGCGTTGCTAACTGCTCCTACAGCTGGCTTTGTGTGTACTGTAGGTCCCTATGTCCATGTGAGCACAAGACTAACGTCACATGAGACAAAAGTCATAGAAAGTACGCAGAGACCGACATCACCACAGCTGATGTCATGGACAGAACGGCCCATACAAGGAGATATGCACGTGTGTCGTGGTTGATCCCAGCAATACAGTAAAGAAACATCTCAATGCTTAACAATAAAAGCAATAACAACAATTACAATGTAGTAAACTAAAACAATGCGATTAAAACAGATAAAATGTATAATGACAATGGCAACCACCATGTTTACAACATGTTGATCCATATTGCCCGGGTTACCACCATGTTTACACATGTTGATCCATGTTGCCCGGGTTACCACCATGTTTACACATGTTGATCCAAGTTGCCCTGGTAACCACCTTGCCGGTCGCCATGCCGAATATTTGGAAGGCCGCTAGAGCAGACTCAGCACCGTTAGAGTTACGTATATACCTACTGTATAGGCACAGAATCGTAAATTATCCCCCCACCCCCCAGGCAATGCCACCGCCGGGCGTAGGCAGTGCTGTCCCCTGGAATGTATGACTAGGGGCGAAGCAGTTCCGCATGCGTCACTGATAGGGGCGTCTGGTGGGCCAATCAGAGGCAGGCGAGGGTCTTTTCGTAACTGAGATGCAGTCAGAACAGAAAACACGCCGGCCAAATACATTTGGGTATAGACCTCGCCATGGAAAAGTTTGAGAACTACTCATTTGGAAGGCAGAATCGGCCTTGTGGATTAAAACAAATTAGGCAGGAAACCAGACGAATCTGCCAGAGCTTCAGTGATATTAGTCTGGCCATGCCAGGCTTGGGGGAGCTTGGGAGTGTCTGTCGTTAGAGGGTGGACTGGGGGGATGGAAAGACAGAGGAGCGAGAGAGAGAGAGAGAGAGAGAGAGAGAGAGAGAGGCAGAGGCACGGGCGGGGAGGCGGAGAGGGAGAGAGATGCGTAGGGCAAGAAAGAGAGCTGGGAAGAAATAGTTGTGGAAAGATTTATCCCTTTTCAGAAGAAGCGACTGATCACAGATCAGCCACATGGTTTTAGTTTAAACTGGGGACAGTTTACTAAAGCCCCCTTTCCACTGCAGCTTTAGCACCACACTAAATTACACTACACCACACCACACCACACCGCACCACATAAAAATATCGACATTTTCCATTACACAAAAGTACCCCTATCGGTAAGAAACAAATTTACCCTTTTAACTGTGATTATAATACAATATAAATTTGTATTACAACTATCCTAATTATAGGTAAGGTAAGGTAAGGTAACTTTATTTATAGAGCACTTTTCAAAACAACTGTTACAAAGTGCTGAACAATAAACAAGCAATAATAAAACATGACACAGTGAACTAAAACCACAATTCAAATAAATATAGAATACACAAAAGTAAATTAACACAAACAAATCAGCAGTGGTTACTAACAACAAAAATGTTTGCGGAACAAATGCGTTTTTAGCAGCTTTTTGAAGGCATCAACAGACTCTGCATTTTTTAAAGATAGTGGTAGGTCATTCCATAGAGTAGGTGCAACTTTTTTAAACGCACGATCACCCTTTGTTATCAGCTTGGTAGCAGGGATGTCAAGGAGGCCTTTGTTGGATGACCTGAGTGCTCTTCTATTGACCTTTGGGTGCAATAGTTCTGAAATGTATCTTGGACTCAGTCCACAAAGCGCTTTAAAAGTAATTAATAAAATCTTAAAAACAATTCTGCAGTCTATTGGCAGCCAGTGTAGTGCTTTAAGCACTGGAGTAATGTGAGACCTGGCTTCTATGTGTATTTGTTAATAGTCTAGCTGCTGCGTTTTGTTGGAGACGGTGTATGGAGGAGCAACTCAGAGTGGGAATTGCAATAGTTCACGCGGGATGAAATAAAAGTGTGTATACGTTTTTCTAAATCCTGTAATGATAGTAGTGATTTTATTTTGGCAATGTTTCTTAGTTGAAAGAAGCATGTCTGCACTACCTTCTTGACATGGGGTTCAAAGTTCAATTGCTGATCAAATAGCACTCCTAGGTTTTTTGACTTCTTAGTAAAATTAGCAGTGGATGTACCCATAAACTGACGTATATCCTCCTGAATGTTTTCAGGACCTATGATTAGGACTTCGGTCTTGTCAGGGTTCAGTTATAATACAATATAATGCATTATGACTGTGATTATGATACATTATAATACACTATAATAGATTATAACACAATATAATCTATTATCATGTATTACAACTATATCCTGGTGGTCTAAATGAAAAGTCATTGAGTGATCTGTCATTATGATGTGTTTGGCCCTGTTTGGCCTTGCTCAGAACTACTCTGGATTGGATACTTTTTAGTACCACTTTCACACCACAATACCCAGGTCCTTGTAGTGGAAAACATGGCACAAGTAGGCAGTGTGGACTGGAGTGGTGTGGTGTTGGGCGATGTCAGTGGAAAAGGGGCTTAAGTCTGTCAGTAAGATTGACCGTGTGTGTGTGTGTGTGTGTGTGTGTGTGTGTGTGTGTGTGTGTGTGTGTGTGTGTGTGTGTGTGTGTGTGTGTGTGTGTGTGTGTGTGTGTGTGTGTGTGTGTGTGTGTGCGCGCGCGTGTGCGTGTGTGTGTGTGACACACACACTCAACACACACACTCAAAGGTACTCAAAGGTACAGGCCACTTCAAGAATGGAAACTGATTCGTCTCCTTCATTGACAACAACAACTACATCTGGTGTATTAGCAGAGAGATGTGCAAAGATTTATCGGTTTTCTGTACAGAGATGAAACATGGAAGGTTTGACACAAAAATGTTTGTACATTCTCACGGACAGTGCAAAATGTAAAGTAAGTATTGCGGAGCCACAAGGCCCATAGGGCAGGAGCCTATCTCCTGTTTCTAGTGTGAGGCAGCTTGATTTAAAAGTACACCCCCCGGCCCTGGACATGATGCTAGTATGTCGCAGAGAAATATTCCCAATCCAAAATAAAATAAAAAATAAAACAAAATGAAGGACACATAATGACCTTGGTATGGATGCATGTAATGACAATTTGGGGGGTATTTTTCTGTAGGTTAAATTCACATAGGTTATTTACCCATCCTAACTAAGAGTGAACATTCAGCAAAATTAAGCGCCATTCCTACCGGCCACCGGCCACGTTAAAGATAACTATAACGATAATTAACAACAACTGCAATCCTGCATGTTGTTCTGCTGCCGACAGGACGCTACCATCCACTTCCGTTGAGAACAATTTCATCTTTATCTTTATCGTGCCCGGTGAATTACAATTTACCGGTATGTTCACGTTTACCCAATTGGTTTGTGATGGCCAGACATTGATAAACACAGGACATGAATGGGCTCATGTACATTTTGGGTGGATATAGTTTGTTCAGGTTATAATTACACAAAGCCTAGGATTTAAAGGGTCTGGGTGTTAATATTTGTGAAATGAGTGGAACTAAATTGTGGTTTGAGCAGTTCAGCAAGCATAGTAGATAGATGCATTGAAAATTGTATCTACACTATGACAACAGTTTTTGGCATTTTGCATTCTTTTGGAAATGTTGCTTAATGCCTTGGGGTGGTGTTTTGTTACAAGAATTACGTTACGGATCCAAGCAATTGAGAAAAACTGTAAAACAGGCTATATTGTAGTGTCTAATGGTGGGATCATGATCGACTACACTACGCATATTACCCCCATGCTGTCTGGCTGGCACATACTGTTCACTGTGCCTTGATGACCAGTGCCATGACCATTATCATGTCATCAACATCACTTGTCTCTTATGGGAAGGGAAGAGAAGCACTCCAATTAAACTCATCATAGGCCTATACTGTTTTACCCATCGAGCAACTGTGTCAGTGCCAGCAAGAAATGTGTCTGCATGGTGACAGATAGTGCCCCCCCCCCCCTCTCTTTTCTCAAAACCTTACAGTACAAATCAGACACAGGAGGTTTTAGTTTAAACTGGGGACAGTGTGCGTGCGTGCGTGCGTGCGTGCGTGCAGCCACTCTTATGTCGCTCACAAACTCGTGACTCGAGTTTGTGAGCTTGTAGATTTGTTATTTTCAGCAACACAGCGTTAGAATAACATGCATGGCCTCTGAAGGAAATGCTGTCTGGTAGTTCTACTGGTTACCACTACTGACAGACTGATCTTAGAGATCTACTGGTTACATACTGACAGACTGACAGAGATCTACTGGTTTTCTTCTATCTGTTAATGAAGCCAACTGGTGCTGCGGTCACCCAGGAACAAGTGGTTCCCAAACATTTTATGGATCACCTTTTTAGGGCTCTTCGTTTTTATTTAAAAACCACATGGTCTCCCACCAGGTCAAGTAGGTTATTGTGGCCTCCTGGTGGCGCTATAATACACCAATGTGAAAATGGTGTCATTTGTTCCTTAACCTAGTGGGAATATCAAAACAAAATCTGTATAGGAGTACCGTCAAAAATGTGTTCGGCAAAAATCGGCCTCATTGCGGCGCTAGAACAGGTCCATGTGATAAATGTGGGGCAAAACATAGTCTCTCAGCCATGCCATGCATGTGCAGAGAGAGAGAGAGAGAGAGAGAGAGAGAGAGAGAGAGAGAGAGAGAGAGAGAGAGAGAGAGAGAGGAAGAGGAAGCACGCACACACGCACACACACACACACACACACACACACACACACACACACAGGCTCCTCCACATAATTTGTGGTTTGTGGTAGCCCATTGTTCCAGCAATGATTTGGTACATTTACAGAGGCCCATGTGGTCATTTGGGCGGGTGGCTCTTATTAGGCTTTGATGTGGGCTAACGCTCTGAACCAGATTTATATTTAGTTTTATGCATAGAGATTTTAGAACATTTTAGAGACTTTGATAAACGCAGGACATAAAGGGGCATTTTGGGTGGATATGGTTTGTTCAGGTTATAATTACACAAAGCCTAGGATTTAAACTTTAAATTTTAAAGGGTCTGGGTGTTGCTAATATTTGTGAAATGAGTGAAACTAAATTGCGGTTTGAGCAGTTAGGACATGTTGCCTAATGGCTTAATGGCACTGAGTTTTGTTACAAGAATTACATTAAGAACGGTGTGAAATTAAGTGGTACTAAACGTGGTACTAAAAAGTATCCAATCTAGAGTAGGTCTGAGCAAGGCCAAACAGGGCCAAACACTTCATAATTACTGATCACTCACTGACTTTTCATTTAGACCAGCAGGATATAGTTGTAATACATGATAATAGATTCTATTGTGTTATAACCACCATTATAATCTATTATAGTGTATTATAATTATCATAGTAATACATTAATACTTTATAGTGTGTTATAATCACAGTTATAATCCATTATAGTGTATTTTAATTTAGGATAGTTGTAATAGTAAGACACCTGAGGGTGACATGCGACCTCAGGGTGACATGCGACCTCGCCCTAAAGGGCCTTTCTGTGTGGAGTTTGCCTAAACATGGAGATGTGGTACAGAATGACTCATATATGGGCATAAAAAGTATGTCATGTGACATCACTTCCTGTGTCAGACAGACAGCCATTGACTCCGGCCTAACAATGGCTACTGTCTATGACGGTAGTCCCATATGACATGATAGACTGGACAATCTCCACATATAGTGTTCTCCACATCTCCATGTTTAGGCCAAACAGGTTTGCTCCATTTCTCCATGTATAGGTCCAAATGCTTTCTTTTCTTCTCTCTCCTTTTGGTATCTTTATCCTCCTCCTCCTTTTTTTCTTTTTTATTCTTCTCTTTTTTTGTCTTTCTTAGTCTTGTGTATCCTTCTCTTTTTTTTGTCTTTCTTAGTCTTGTGTTGCCGCCCCGTACAGGAAGTGATGTCACAACTCGCTGACATCACACTGACATCACTTCCTGTACAGAAGGAAGGTTACAGAAGGAAGGTCACAGAAGGAAGGTCACTCAAGCAACAAGGTTTTTCAGGGTAAATGCGACCTTCGGTCTCAATAATCACAGTTAAAAGAGTACATTTGTTTCTTTTGTGTAATGAAAAATGTAGATATTTTTATGTGGTGCGGTGTGGTGTGGTGTGGTGTGGTGCTAAAGCTGCATTCGAAAAGGGGCTTAACAGAGGCAGTGGGGTTGGGAAAGGCACATGAATCAAGGGGAGAGCCTGAGTCGATTACCATGGGATGAACGTGAGATCAGAATTGTAATAGGAACAGTTGCCATCAGTCATGTTCCAGTGCCATGACGATTATCATGTCATCAACATCACTTGTGCAAAGTTGTGCAAACAAACTCCAAATGATTAAGGCGCCGTACAGACATTTGCGTGAAACATCTCCTCCGTATCGACTGAGAATGGCCACTGGGGCGCCGCACTAATGCATTGTCAATGGAAGGTTGTTTGGTGTTTTGTCGTTGCCGTGTCTCTTGGCCAAAAGACAGGCTGTGGTTGAGCTAGAGGGACTTTTGTGTGTGTGTGTGTGTGTGTGTGTGTGTGTGTGTGTGTGTGTGTGTGTGTGTGTGTGTGTGTGTGTGTGTGTGTGTGTGTGCAAGTTACTGATGGGCTCTAGAGTAGACCAAATTGGAGCACTGAGCAGTAAATGGTTTCTTAGGTTAACACATGTTGACATCACAGTACCTTCAGTTTGTAAAACTTTCTCCAGTGTGAAATAGCTTGTTCTTGCCCGAGGAAACGAGGAAATGCATTGCGATTCCGAGACAAGCTGGAGTAAACACTTCTTTATTGAAAAATATGGACTGACACATCCAGAGGAGGTTGCGAATAGATAGAGAACACTTGGACCAAGAAGGGAAGCACCTTTTTTTACCGTAAATCTCTTATCAAGAAATGTCAACGTTTTAAGTACTACAGACCATAAGAAAAAGAGAAGTTGTGTAAAAAATGTGCTTGAGTGGTTTGTTAAGATAATTGATTAAAATGTTCCTGTTATTATGTTACATGGTACATGGTATAGATATCATTTTCAGTGTTAAATGTCAATGCCATCCTGTGTTGGGACAAATAACTAATGTACGTGATGAGATCTGTCCACTGCAGGTCATAATGCCCAGGACACAGGATAACAAAATGATATTGCCAAGCCATGATATCTGGCCTTGCTACTGGGCCCAACGACACGAAAACATCTGATATCCATTGTTATGTTTAATTGTCCAATCAGAATGTGACTAATGTATTCTGTAACTCCATATATCTGTGAAATTATGTTTTGTATAGGCAGAGAAGCAACGATGGGTGATTTTGCTGTACTTGCTGTACTGTACAATTTGAACTCTGAACTATTCTTTCAATACAACTAACAAAAAAAACGGATCTGCACTGGTGTGGACTCATTTCTTGTAAGCGAGTACTTTCATATTTTGGGGGAAACTGCCGTTTGTAGGTCAACCCACGCATGTTACCACAGCTGTATGACGAGGTGACAAAATGCTGCTGCAGGGAGGGACCCCTCTACTACATCTGATCAGGAGTTCCTGTTTTTCTCTCCCTTTCTTCTGAGAAATATTGAGGAAAAATAGATTTCCATCATTACAATCTTTTGTAATAATGCCTGTGTGCCAGTGTCTAAATGTGAATCCCTCTGTGTTCTAATGACTGTCTCTCTACCCCTTACATTTATCTGTTATTCCTCTCTTCTCTGTCTGCCTGCTAAAGATCCTGCTATAGCTTCAGTGGAGCTGATATCCTCTGCTCTGCAGATAAGACAAACACAGGGTTGTTGTTTGACTTTGTGTACATGAGAGTGTGTCAGCAACTGTGTGAGTATGGTTATGCACAGTGGGCGCGTGCGTGCGTGCGTGCGTGCGTACGTGCGTGTGTGTGCACGCACGTGTGCTCATGCACTTGTCCTGCATCACTCTCTGAGGACTGGAAAGTCTCCCCGCCCTGGAAAGTCTCCCCGCCCTGGCAGCATGTAAGCTTTGCTTAAAGGGCCAGTTCACCTCTGGGAGAACCAAATCTTATTTTATTGTTGTTTGGGACAAGATCAACATAATCCTGAGTTATTTTTGAGTGGTGGTCACACCACTCCTGTAATTCGCTTTCACGATGTTACTGGCCGTGTATGTCTGTCGCCGTGTATGTCTGTCGCCAGCCGTGTATGTCTGTCGCCAGCCATACCTCTCCTGACCACACACACAGACCACAAACACACACACACGTTAAAGGAGGGGCGCTATTGAGCAGGCAGACTCAACACTCTCTCTCTCTCTCTCTCTCTCTCTCTCTCTCTCTCTCTCTCTCTCTCTCTCTCTCTCTCTCTCTCTCTCTCTCTCTCTCTCTCTCTCTCTCTCTCTCTCTCTCTCTCTCTCTCTCTCTCTCTCTCTCTCTCTCTCACACACACACACACACACACACACACACACACACACACACACACACACACACACACACACACACTGTAGACACACATGTAGCAAGGAGGGCGCGCGCGCGCGCGCAGACACACACACACACACACACACACACACACACACAGGGGCGGCCTTAGTAATCTGGAGGCCCGTTTCAAGAGCTATTGATGAGGCCCCCCACGCCGCCGCCAGCGCACCGAGGCCACAGTAGCCACGCAACAATCGCACACAGAAGTTGACATATAGTCAATGACTGGCTGCTATTTATATATTATTATTATATCACTACATAATCTTATAGCATTGACCTAAATGGTGTTATATTAACAAGGATATATGATTATTAAAAAGTGTTATAAGTGTGTTGCAAGTTGAACAAGGCTTGCTGGCTAGCTCTTGGAGGCCCCCTGGTGGCTGAGGCCCGTTTCAATTGAAACTGGTGAAACATAGCTAAGGCCTCCCCTGCACACACACACACACACAAATGTCCGCGACTGGGTGGCTGCAACAGCACGCACAACGTTTTTTCACTCTCTCTGATGATGCACGCAGCGTGCAACTCCTGTGTGTGTGTGTGTGTGTGTGTGTGTGTGTGTGTGTGTGTGTGTGTGTGTGTGTGTGTGTGTGTGTGTGTGTGTGTGTGTGTGTGTGGCTGCTCGCGCTAATGTTGCAGCCGGAGACAACTCTGATTGGAACTGGTGGAAGTGGCGTGCCGCTGAATGGAGCTCCCTGCTTGTGTTCCCACTACTTTACCTCGCATTGGATTTTTATTATTTTTCGGCGCTGTTGTGTGCACTCTGCACTGCAGCTCCGTCCGTCCGTCCGTTCAACACACATCACCCAAGTAAATCCTGGTTTATACTTCTTCATCACGGCGTGTTCCGTGACAAAATGTGGCTGATCTACAAGCTCACAACGCGTCGCGGATCTGCTATTTTCCAGGCGCAGAAACTTGCAGCGCACGTTATTATTTGTATTATTTAATAATCTAACATAGCCTACTATTTAAATACTTTCACAAGCCACATTGTGGCTTAATATTCACATTAAGGGTAACAAGCAGGCACGCTGCATGCCATGCACTGCACATTAGAACAAGTTTGCTTGTGAGTGTAAATCAGTGGCTTCCTCAAAGAAAAAGAAAGGAGGGGAAAAAGCGTTGGAAACATAAGGTTCGGGCCTCGGCGCGGGTCGGACGCATTTTAATGATTAATGCTCGGACGTCGATTCGGGTCGGACAAAAAACTGTCGGACACGGCCCACACGGGTTCAGAACGGACAGAAAAAATTGGCCCGATCCCAGCTCTAATCTACAAGCTCACAATGCGTCCACCCCGTCCATCATTAGCCGAGTTTCTTAAAGCAGGTCAAAATAATAATAAACAAATAATAGTTGGAAATAGTTGGATTTAAGATCACAATGCGTCCGTCCGTCCGGCCGTCCGTCTGTCTCCCGCCACTGTTGAGCATGAGCAACCTTGCAATCCATGTATTTGACTCTTTTTATTTGACTCTTTTTATTTGACCACCACTCAGTTCACAACAAGGTGTGATTTTTGTGTTCAATCTGTGTTTTGAGATATTTTAGTATTTCAGGTAGACACTTCGAAACTTTAGAACTGTATTTAGTTACAACTACTTTAGAATTAGAACCATTCAGTGAGTTAAAACATCAGCATGTGGACCATTCAGATCCGGCAATCTGAGCTATCAGTCGGGGCGGGTGGGGCTCTTAGCCATGGTAGGCAACCCACCTAGGAGAAGGTCACTCTGAGGTAAAAACCAGGACTGTGAGAATTTGCGACCCCACAGTCCTTAACTAGCATTGAAAAGCCAACCATGAAGAACAAAGTCATCTCAAATCCTATACTTCCAGCGGCGGGAGTCCGCAGGAACATCGCGGCGGATGGTGGTGCTGGTCCTCCTTCCGGAGGACATCATGACGACAGGGCCTCAAACCCACGGGAACGAGGGAGGGTTCTGTCTGACCACAGCATCCCATCCAATGCACTCATGCGTTGTCGGAGACCATTTGTAATGGGGACCTTCAACGCATGCACAGTGAGAGAAGAAGCTAGACTGGTGGAATTGGCACATTGTGCTGAAGAACAGGGGGTAGAGATCCTGGGAGTCCAGGAACACAGAAGAGTCCACACTGGCGACAAGATAGTTTACCACCAAGTAGAGAAACGCACGTTCATCACTGCATCTGCGGGGCGAAACGGGGCCCAGGCTGCAACAGGGGGTGTGGGAATAATGCTGGGTTCTCTGGCGCGCAGAGCTCTCCGACGGGTACACAAGCACACTGAAAGGATCCTCATAGCTGAGTTTGCAGGTAACCCAGTAACAACAGTCATAGTGGTGTACTCGCCCACTAACACGGCACTACCTGAGAAGGTTGAGGAGTTCTATGAGGACCTCACAGAAGCAGTCCGTGGTGTCCCAGCGCACAACTTCCTGGCAATCCTTGGCGACTTCAACGCCAGGATTGGACAGGAGGATGCACCATTCCCATACCATGAGTCTACCAACCGCAACGGCACATACCTCAAAGCCCTTCTCATGGAACACCAGCTCCTGGCAGCGAACACCATGTTCCGAAAGAGAACAGGGAAGAGATGGACTTTCAGAGACCGAGCCTCACGGCCTGGGGAGCAACCTAGGCTATACCAGTTGGACTATATCCTAGTGAGGCAAAAGTGGAGGAATTCCATCCTGAACGCTGAGCCATACAGCACGTTCAGCTCTGTAGGCTCTGATCACCGTGTGGTCTCCATGAGGGTGCGACTGAGCCTCAGGGTACCCAAGCCAAGCCCCAAGATTCGGCATGACTGGAAGGCATTCACGACCAATCCGGGCCTTCAAACCAGGTACACAGAGGAAGTCAGGAAGCGCTTCCGGCAGCTTGATAGGGGAGAGGAGCCCAGCCGTGAATATGGGAGATTCATTACAGCGAATGAGGAGGCGACCAGACTGTGTGTACCAGTGTTGAACAGAGTAAGAGCACCACCACGGTCCAGACATCCGAAGGTTGTAGCAGCACGAGGCAGGATGGAGGAAGCACGACTCAACTTTGAGCGTGAACCAACAGAGGAGGGTCGCGAGACACTGAACGAAGCCAAACAGTCTCTCTTCAGCACCTACGACACCATCAAAGGGGAGGAAGTGATGGAAAGTGTGCGAAGAGTGCAGGCAGCGCAGGGGGAAAGGCAATACGGGGAGGCCTGGAAGGTAATAAATGAGATGACAGGGCGGAAGAGGGCCAAGGAGGGCCAGGTTGAGGGACACAGCCCAGAGGAGAGAGTGGCAACATGGTTCGACCACTTCCAAAGGCTCCTGGGAACATCAGTGGAAGAGGGAGAGGAGGAAAATATACCAACAGTCCTCCAGGGCCTGAACATCAACGATGGACCCTTCTCAATCAGCGAGCTCGCCAGGGCAAAATCCACCCTAAAAGAGGGAAAAAGCGCTGGGCCGGATGGCATACCTCCAGAGGTCTTGAAGAACTGCGACCTAGACAACCTCATCCTAGACTTTTGCAACAATGCTCTACAGCACAACAAGCAACCTGAAATATGGTCTCTGTCTAACATCATCCCGGTGCCTAAAGCTGGGGACCTCTCAAAGCCAGACAACTACAGAGGCATCAGCCTGACATGTATCACTGCTAAGGTCTTCAACCGAATGATACTGAACAGGATACGGCATGCCATCGACCCTCACCTGAGAGAGAACCAAAATGGTTTTCGAGAGGAGAGAACAACCGTAGCACAGATCCTGGCATTAAGGAGATTAATAGAGGAGGTGAAAAAGGACAACCTAGCAGCTGTACTGTGCTTCATTGACTTCAAAAAGGCTTTTGATTCTATCCACAGAAGCAAGATGGTGAAGATCCTTGAGGCCTACAATGTCCCTCCCAACATTCTCCGGGCTATCGAGACCATGTACGCAAGAACAAGGGCCAGAGTGGTGACCCCGGATGGCAGCAGTGAGGTGTTTGACATCCGAGCTGGTGTAATGCAAGGAGACACCCTAGCCCCCTACCTCTTCATCATAGTTCTAGATTATGCGCTCAGGAAAGCCATAGGTGGACGAGAACAAGAGCTTGGCTTCACACTAACACCAAGGAGGTCAAAGCGGCATCCCGCAGTAGTTCTGACAGACCTGGACTATGCAGACGACATCAGCCTGCTCTCCGACAGCATGGAACAAGCACAAGAACTCCTGAACAGGGTGGAGATAGAGTGTGCCAAAGTTGGTCTCAGGCTAAATGCTAAGAAAACTGAGGTTATCACCTATAACCTACCTGATCACTCACCTCTGACAACAACAGAAGGAGCTGTGTTGAAGGAAGTCAAGGACTTCAAGTACCTGGGCGCATGGGTCGACTCAACTGAGAAAGACCTTAAAGTAAGGAAGGCACTCGCTTGGAGGGCCCTGAACGGCATGAACAGTGTATGGAACTCCAACCTCCCCCGCCAAATCAAACTCAGCCTCTTCTTCGCAACAGTGGAGTCTGTTCTCCTATATGGCAGTGAATGCTGGACCCTGAAGCCAACCCTGCAGAAGTCTCTAAATGGGTGCTACACTAGAATGTTGCGTGCAGTACTCAACATCAACAGGAGTGCACATGTTACCAACGAGAACCTGTATGAGGGTATACCAAGGGTAAGCGAGAAAATTGCCACCAGAAGAATGAGACTAGCAGGACACTGCCAAAGACACCAGGAGCTTCCAGCCAGCAAATTGGTACTGTGGGAGCCAACACATGGGCACCGGTCGCGAGGACGTCCCACAAAAACATACGTGGACGTACTCAAGGAAGACGTAGGGACACAGAACACCAATGAGCTGGCCAGATGTATGGAGAACCGAGATGACTGGAAACAACGATGGAGGGCTCGTCTGAGGACGACCTAGATAGAGATAGATAGTATTTCAGCATGAATGATGATGCATTTTGCATCATATAAGTCATCATGCTGCATCATATGATGCAAAATGCATCATCATTCATGCTGAAATACTAAAATATCTCAAAACACAGATTGTACACAAAAAAATAAGGATTGTATTGATCGTGTCCCAAACAACAATAAAATAAGATCTGGTTGCCCCAGAGGTGAACTGGCCCTTTAAGGGTTAGGGTTAGGGGCCATGCAGACTCACACACAAACCTTCTCCACTGAATATTAAAGTGCATGCTGAGTGGTTAGGGAGCCTGCCAGGGGAGCCAGAGCTCCTGGTTGTCGCAGGTACGATTCCCGGTCAGGCAGCTATGTGTCGATGTGTCCCTGAGCAAGACTCTGAACCCCTAATTGCTCCTCGAGCGCCACATATGGCTGCTCACTGCTCCTAATCGTTATAGGATGGGTAAAATGCAGAGAATAAATTTCACGTATGTGCAAATGTACTGTGTCAAACAAGTCCCCAATATTATTATATTATTGCTCTATCTGGGCCCATCTGCTGAACCAACTGCCAGGGTTAACAGCTATACTCTTTCTCAGTGGTGGAAAGGGTACTCTCATTTTGTATGTGACTAAAAGTATCAATACTGCAATGTAGAAACACTGTTATAAGTAAAAAAATACTGAAAGTCATCAGGCCGACTACAGGCGTCCGGAACCACTGACCAAAACACGCTAGCTTTAGATACCAGGCTCTCATTCGAGGTGGAAAGTCTGGTGACACGAGGTTAACAGTGTCCTGTCCTCCTCATGCTGTAACTGCCCTCCCAGCTCCATAGTAGTCTATTGTTCTCCTCTCCCAGAGTGAAGGCTGATCTGCTACTTCACACACATAGTCCATGGGCCATAGATGTCGGTATCCGAAAGGTGGCAAAGGTTACCATGCATTTTTGAAAAGCTTTATATGTGTAGATTATATATTGGTATGATATGATTGTTATTTTTTTCTTTTTTCTGTATAGTAAATTGTGCATTGTATTTAGCATTTTTAAGAAGAAAAAATGTAAAGGAGGGGTTTAATTACTTTTCCTTTCCATATAGCTACACTGGTCTATCGATAAATGTGTGTAATCTCTGGGTTCATGGCAAGATGAGGGTTTGTCAATATACGATGTCCAGGTATTTGGCAGTTAATCGCTGTGTTTACTTATTTATATCCATAACAATACATATTTCCCTTAACAACCTGCACTATACACTAATTTCACACAGATTTAATTTCTTTGCTAAATAGTTACTATATTGATTTTAAATCATTGAATCGAATCGTATCGCCATGAATGAACCAATATCGTCCATGTATCGTATCGTCAACCATGTATCGTGATATGTATCGAATCGCTATTAAAATGTATCGTTACACCCCTAGCAACTGGTGTGGCCCCCACCTTCACTTGCTGGTTAATGTTGCAATACTGACAGCATTGATTTCAGCTGTTACAATTCCAACCATTCAAACATGACCCACTTTCCATATTAGTAGCTTAATGACTTGTCCAATGTATATTTAAGTTCATAAAGTTAACATAACACATTTGAAATTTAAAATCTTTACTTTTCAGGATTGCAATTCAAAAATGGCTAAAAATCCAGCTTCCAATTTAGAAATAGCAAAAATGGCCGATCAATTCTACAGTCTCAAAACACATTTGCGACATATTTAGAGTTTGTAGGTCGGCCATTTTACAATGTTTGACTCTATATGCAATGTGGCCCTCTGGAGTGTGTGTGAAAATATAGTGGCCCTCTCCATCAAAGTTGACCACCCCTAACATACACTGCTACATATTGTGCTTTCAGTGGTGTAAAGTAACTAAGTACATTTACTTAAGTACTGTACTTAAAGGGGGTGTTCAGTCAAATAAAGATGATAACAAGGGTATTCCCAGTTTGTCACACAACAGAGTAATGTATTATTAACCAACAGACACAATTTGAATGATGAAAAAATCTAAATTTTTGAAAAATTATGTTTCAAAAATGTGTGAAATCCAATACATATTTTTCTGGCCTTTCTGCCAAGGGCTGTAGGGGCGTGGCCTATGTACAGCATGAAGCCACACCCACTCATGGAAGTATCTGCTTCCGTTTTCAGGGGTGTTAAAAAAGTACTTTTACTCAAAAAAGTAACGAAGTACATTTACTCAAGTACTCTAATTAAGTATCATTTTGAGGTACTTTGACTTGAGTAGGCTATATATTTGGGGGGGTTGGTGGGGAGAGAGCACTGCAGGAGCAGCAGCAACAGCAACAGTGTGGACGTTAGCGTTAGCTACCAGGCTAGCAGGAAGAAGGGATGAATTTGCCTAGTAACTGATCTCATAGGCTAGTCAGTAGCCTATCAAAGGTAATTAATTAATAGCTATCACCGTGATGCGCAGTTTTGCGCACCACGGTGACAAGCATTAAAATATGACACCCCAGTTATGATTAAAAAACGTAAAGCAGTCTTATATCACAATGCTGCAATATAAAGTTCCAATTTTTTTAACAGTGGTTCAGAAATAGTCATTCTACTTGAAAAATGTTTCTATAAAGAAATAGCTTAATTCCCTGAACAGGGCCTTTAAGTACAGTTTTGAGGTATTTGTACTTTACTTGAGTATTTCCAGTACTTTTACTTCTACTCCACTACATCTCGGATCCAAATATTGTACTTTTACTCCACTACAATTATTTGAAAACTTTAGTTACTGGTTACTTCGCAGATATAAATGATTATATTATAAAACATACATTAATGCACTTAAACCCTATTCTATACCGTGGCTATTTGAAAAAAGCCGATCTACAAGCTCACAATGCGTCGCATCGCGCAGTTGTGAGCTTGTAGATCTGCTATTTTGTACTTTTACTTTTAGTACTTTAAGTACATTTTGATGCCAATACTTTCGTACTTTTACTCAAGTACATTTTGAATTCTGGACTTTTACTTGTAAGGGTGCCCTCACACCAAAAATACCTATGAGAGTGGAATCCGTGTTCCGCCAATGCATTTCAATGAGAAGGGAGCGTTTTTTGCAGAAATCCTCTGCTGGCATGAAACCGCTTCACTCTCATTGAAATGCATTGGCGGCACGCGGATTCCACTCTCATAGGTACTTTGGTGTGAGGGCACCCTAACAGAGTATTTCTACATTGCTGTATTGATACTTTTACTTAAGTATAAAATGTGAGTACTTTTTACAACACTGTGTGCTTTTAACCTACCAGC
>NW_027664635.1:0-35000 GCF_963921795.1 Nannobrachium achirus
TGATGGACTACAAGAACGCCAACAACGTGAACCTGGTGTCCAAACTCACGCTGAGCGACGTCGTCCTCCTTAACGTGTCCGGGAGCGAGGCCGAGAAATACATAGAGAAGTATGTGTCCGCGGCCGTCGCGTGCGACGGCGCCATCATGGACAACTACGTCCAGCCCAACGTTTCGGAGGGCTACCTCGTGAGCACGCTGACCGCACAGTGCGAGTCGGCGATGGCGGACAACGGGTTCCTGGACAAGAACTTTGTCGACCTCGTGGACCAAGTGGCCGCAGAGACGGAGAGGGCAATACAGAGCGTGGACGTGTTCGCCGGGTCCGTCTACCCGTCCAAGTACAAACAGCACGCCATCCAGTGCAGGACCCTGTACAACCACAACGACATGACGGCCCTGCACGTGGGAGGACTGGCGTTTGAGTTTGCAAACACCGACACCGTGGGGGGAATCGTGATCGAAAACACCGACTCGGCTCGCGAGACCGTGATCATGAGCGACGGCACCCTGTCCATACGGGTGAGCGTGACCGAGCCGCTCGACTTGTGGAAAGCCGTTCTGGCCGCGTGCAACGTCGGGGGGCCGTTCATCTGCCTGAGCCTGAACTACCAGACGGCGGGCGACCCGAGAAACACGTACTCCCTGCTCGTGTGCAAGCTGCTTTCGTGCATGCACGTCATCAGCAAACGAAAACCTCTGCCCTTTTCCAAAGTCAGGATACTCGCCCGAAAGGCCCTGATAGACGATTTTGTCGAAAACATGTTGAGGCATTTCATATGCCACAATGACACGTGCTACGTGTTCAAGCAATCGTTCGATCACTTGAACACAGACGTGGCGGTGCAACCCAAGATGACGTTCACACTGCCCAGGAGCGTGTCTTACGCCAGGCTGGTGGACATAAAGAACACTGTGTGTTACGAGCTGCCCGAAGTGGCCAAGAGAGAAGAGTTTTTGACCGGCGTGGAAAACGGACTGTGGATCACGCTAATTGTGTTCATCATATCTCAGGGGCTCTACATCCCGTCCGAAAGCAACATGGTAGACGACATAATCGCCCTGTACAGAACTTACAAAGACACCATCATTGTTATCGTATCTTGAAATGAATGAATGTCGAAGATGTAATAAAAAGATCAACAAATACCACGGACGCACAAGTTTCTTTCTGTTGGTTGGTTTTATTCAAAACTAAAATATGTATAAACCAAGTTTATTCAAACTACAACACGATACAAGCTTCTTAGTAGTCTTTTTGGCACTTCCACGACTCCCTTGTCGATGCGCCTCTCGCAAGCTTCAGCAACAGCGGACGAGACGTACACTGTTGGTACCCGGGGCGCTGCGTCTCCGGAGTCTCGTCCACTGTTGCTGAGGCGGCGGCGACGGCAGTCTCTTTTTGTTTATTGGGGACTTTTAGGATAGAGATCGTTTTATGGGCTTCGGGTTTGTTAGCCGTAGATTCGGCTTGCTGCTGAGACACCGCGTCCAGCAGCGTGTTCAGCTCGGCGGGTCTCTTCTTGGCGATTTTCTTCTCGGCGGTTTTCTTCTTGGCAGTTTTCTTGGACGGCGCAGGCTTGTGCTTTTTCCGTGCCGGGATCTCGTTTCTGTCCTCAGAGTCGGAACTCGACGCGGAAGACGGCGCAGGCTTGTGCTTTTTCCGTGCCGGGATCTCGTTTCTGTCCTCAGAGTCGGAACTCGACGCGGAAGAATCTAACAGGTTCAAGGTCTTGCTGCTGACGTCGGCCCCGGTGTCTCCCTTCTTGGCCGCCTTTGCTCCGAATCCGGAGTCTTCGTCGCTAGACTCGTTGGAGGAATCCTCCGAATTGCTTTCTAACCCCATCAGTTTCTTGGGAGCGTCATCGTCTTCCGAATCCGTCAGCGTGTCGTCGTGTTGCACCTTGCCGCAATAGGGGGTTTTGGGATCCGTCCGCACCATGCGCTTGCGTTTGACTCCCTTGTTGTCGGGTCCAACTTTTGGAGGCGGTTGTCTGCGCTTGGCGGGTTGTCGCTTCTTGCGCACGTAGGAACGCAACGCGTCCACACCCTCCCTCAACTGCACGGCCGCCACCGGGCCCGTCTTCCACGTCCTGTTCCACGACCTGACGACCGCTTTGGAGAACTCGTCCGAGGAGAACTCGTACGACTTGATGTCCAACCTGGAGCACCAGTTTGCCATGGTGTTGCTGATCTTGGTCCTGGGGCTGAACTTGAAGGCCTCGGCGATCTTGATCCTATCCCCCCCGGCCAGTACGCTCCAGAACGTGTCTTTGAACAAGCTGTTAAGCAGGCCTTCTCCGATGCTCGCCGTCGAAAACGTCACAGGCGCGGGCCGGGAGATGTGATTCTCGCTGAACTTCGAGTGCAGCTTGTGCGCCACGGTCAGGTAACTCAAGTAGAACACGTTTTTGAGGCTGGTGCTCTTGGCGGCAAACCACAGCCCGGTTTGGATGATCGTCCCCAGGACGGACTTGTTGTTCACGGTAGTAAAAAAAGCCATGGGGATGGACAGGTTCCTGTCTCCGCCGTAGTGGTGCAGTCTCTTGAGTATGGACTGCCTCAGCTGCCTCGACACCGACATTGTCACCAGCCGCGAGATAAAGTCCTGCACCTCGGTTGCGGTGGCCGCGATGTCGAGCGTGGCGGTTGACGTCAGGACCGGAAACTGCTCCGCGAAAGTCAGGATGCTGTGGTCCAGCGGCAGGTAGGGCTGCTTCAGTTTGTGCACCCGGAGGTATGTGAGAAGGCTGGCGGAGAGGTGAGACGGCATTTTTTTCGCCTTCAGCTCTCTGGGGTAATAAAAGGGGTAAATGGCCTTGGGCATCTTGTCTGCGGCCGACTTGCACTTCCTGCCGCTCTCTTTGTGGACATGCTCGTTGTCGGGTCTGCTCAGCGTCTTCATCACGGCCTCATAGTTCATGAAGTGGCCCGCGACGTGTTTGCCGCCGCTGACCATGTGCTCGGACTGGCCGGGCTGGGAGCAGGGCAGCAGAGCGTAGTTCAGGCACTGGTCCGCGGCGTCTTCTTTCGCCGCGTCCATGACTTTGAGAGCCAACTTGGGGGTTACGCACATTATGCTGACGTGAGGCTGTTCGGCATTGACGTGGAACTCGCGAGCCACGTTCCAGAACTTCTTTTTGGTCACTTCGTCTTTGGTGTTCTGCAAGCTATAGATGAAGTTCTCGTTGGGCGCCACGAACACCTCCTGGAAAAAGATGTGGCTCTGGGTGTGCTTCCGCACTATGTCCTCGTCGTTGATGTGCTGCATGGGAGGGAAAAGGGCCATAAAGTAGCCCCGGCAGTTGGTCGAGTGCATGAAGGCGCAGACTATCTTGTTTTCGAACCGGTCCTTCTGCTGCTTTTCCAGGGGAGCCTTCTTGGGAGCTCTGGGAGGTCCGCCGCCGAACGTGCGTTTGGCCGGAGGCGGCTTGTTGGCCAACTCGGTCTTCATCACCTGCCGGATGAACGCCGGCACCGACAGCGCGCCCAGCTTCCGGATGTCTCCCTGGCAGACGTACGGGAACACGGGCAGCTGGTCGCCGTTGGTGTCGTTGACGAAGGAGAGAAACGACGCCTTGGTGCTGGCCAGGGCCTGCTGGATCTTCCAGGCTTCCATGTGTATGTCGGCGATGGTGTGCAGGGGAAACAGGTTGCCAGCGCTCAACACGAACATCATCTCGGGCAGTATGGTTGCGGAATCGCCTTCTTTAGGCCTGGCCTGTCCCACCCTCCTGTACAGCTTTTCGGACAGCTCGTGGCTCTGCACGGTGCTCAGGACCTCCTGGGTTCGCCGGATGGCCTGGTCCAGATCCAGCTTCATTACGTGGGCCTCGTCCACGACCGGATCGTTGTTCTCGTAGTACAACCGCTTGCCGAAGTGCTCCGCGTTCTCCGCCGCGCTGACGAGTTCGTCCAGGTCACCCTCCATGATCGGGCTGCTGCTTATTGGGCTTCGCTTTGGGAGCTCGCTTCGCGAGAGTTGCTTGTCGGTTGAGGGGCCGCCTGAAGTCCAGAGATGTCTAGTGTGCCTTGGGGCGTCCACAGCAAAGAATTCGCAACCGCTTTCCATGGATAATAAGTAGTTGGTTTGAACACTCCCACTCTGCCCTGAAACCTGTAACTCCAATTCATTTCGTTCAAGTCCCCGCCTCTCACGGTGGTCGTGATCGAGTCAAAGTGTATGTTGAAATAATACACGACGTCTTCACTTTTGGCCGGCTCCCCGTTGAAAATCCTGTCCGGGCTCATTATATCGTTGATTGTGGTGCCCTGCCGAGAGAGCACGCACAGCAGACATATCGGCATCGTGAGACTTGTGTCTCCCGGCATCGTCAGCACGGGCATCTCGAACGTGTCCCTGTATCCGCGGACCGCCGCGCCCTTGCACGTGTGTTTGTTTTCGCACCTCTTCAGACTGTGAAACTCCCGAAAGAACATCCGGTGTAGGTCTTCGAACGTGTACGTCTGTTTCGTAAACTTTCGGGAGTCTAGGTTCGCGGTGGCGATGTCTTGCAAGATGCTGTTTGCGCAACGGCTCATCAGTTTCAGAGGCACGTCTCGGGCGGCGACTCCGACGCCTATCTGCTGAAAGGCCATCGCCACCACGTTGTTCGACAGGTGCCTTCTTGCGGCCGCCACTTTAACGGCAAAGTCCACCATGTCCACGGGGTTGGCCGCGGTTTGAAACACGGGCTGATTGTTGCACTTGGTCGCCTTGAGTATGTGTATCTGTTGCCCGCAGCTGGTCTGCCCGTCGCACATGAGGCACGTTTGCATCTGCATCCACACCGTGTAGCAGCTGGAACACATGACTCTCTTGCAGCAGGGTATTTTGAACAGAGTGGGAGACACGGACCCGCAGCTGCACCTGAACTTAGACTTCACCAGGCATCGGGAGTAATGGGGCTCCTTGCTGATGAAAGCGGGGTTGAAGCTGCAGCTTGAGCACACACGCACCTCGTTGCAGCACTGCAGCACCAGACCCAGTGACCGCGTGTCCTTGCTGGATTTGAGCAGCGGCGTGTGGCACACGATACAGGCGTTGTCGCTCTTGCCCAGTCGTTTCTGAGATGCTGCGTAGCTGATGGTCGAGATCCTACGGTACATGTTGTTCGGGCGCCACTTGATGGCGTTTGGCGTCTTTATCAAAAAGTAGCCTCCGCGCCTAGTCACCACCATGAACTTCTTAAACGGAAACCAGGGGTTCTTGTGTTGCGCCCTGGAGACGGCCATGCAGTTAGAGCACCCTCCCTTCATTATGACCAAAGACAGCAAAGCCCTGGTTATGTTTATCCCCGAACACAAGCCCACCGTGATTAACGGAAAAAACCTGAAACGGGCCCTCGCGGTACGTTGCGGTTATCACACGATGACGACGGCGGACGAATTTATGCGGCTTCTGACCAAAGCGGTCGAAACTGCGACAAACCCCTCCTCCAGCGCCGGCGCGGCCACTGCCAAGGCAAAGGCGACCTCCGCTTTGGAGAGTCCCGGCGCCGCGAGAAACTTTGTCGCGTCTCACTACGAGATGACCAAAATGGCTTACGAGATCAGAGACCGTTACGCTAAGGAGTGCGTGCCCGGCACTCCGGACACATACGTCAAGTGCTGCTACCGGCCCGAGGCAAACGGGCTCCCGGTCGGGATATATCTGTACACCGCGAACAGGCTCTATCCGGACAGGGTGTTCTTCCAGACCAACGTAAAGTCCCTCACGGCCAACTCGTTTGTGACGGTGCCCGTGTTCCCGGGTTCCTCGCCCATGTCGTGCGTGATCGTCATCCACAGGTCGATAACCCATCTCGACCACAGGTCAGAGTCTAAAAACGATTCCGTGTCGGTTGATTTTTTAAAAACAGCGGACCTTTGCGCTCAAAGAGCAAACCCGGTCACGGGGGTAGCGGACCTTCAAGCTCAAAGGCCGAAAGGGGTTCCCGCACACGGGTGGAAGACGTACAACGCCGCGTTTTACACCGAGCTCGTGGCCAGGGGCGTCCTCTCCGAGGGCGAGGACAAACAGCCGCCCAAGTTTCACAAGTACGAAGGTGTGGCCGTGCGCAGCGAGAGCATTTGCATCATCGATCGCAGATGGACGGCGGGCGACACGGTCTGCGACGTGAAGCTGCAGCTTCCAAACATTCACGACACCGTGTCTTACATGTGGCCCAGCACGATGAGCTCCCCCGACCTCGAACGCAACGTGCTGAGCGTCGCCGTGGGCGTGTTAAACAGGAACATGTTGTTTCCTCAAGTCGTGTGTTCGATGGGACACAGGGACAACGAAGTGAGGTATCTGTGCACCGCGGTGTCAAAGAACATCGTAGACAACACGTTCAGCGGCTTTTTTGTCGTGGCCGCGACCAACGCCGAAATCATGAAGGACATCGTCGGGCACAGGAGGGGCATGGTGAGCTTTCCCGAGAAGCTATTCTTGATAAACAGCCTCCCGGAGAGATACACCGATCCCACGAACCTGAGCATATTTTTGGACGGGACGCGGACGGATTACTACATAGGCGTGAACGACCGGGATCATTTTATCGAGCAGGCGGCGAGAGCGTGGCCTCACGACAAGATGAAAGAGGCGCACGCCACCTCGTGCGTGTTTGTGTCGTGCGGAGGCGAGTCTCTGTACATGTTCATCGGCGTGTTTAAAAGAGGGACTCAGAATGAAATGTTTTTCTGTTGAGCGGTGTGGGGTGGTGTGAAACTGAGTGGATTGAGATGTGAGGAGAAAAATAATAAAAGAGAAGAAACAAGTTTTCATTGTGGGTGTCTCTGTCTGTTTTACTTTGATGAAAAACCACATTATATGCAACTTTCCCACAAATACACAAATGCAAATATATCCAAACTATAACTTTTTATTGTTTATAAAAATATCACACAGCAAGCCAGACGGACACAATCCTTGCGCACACAAACAAGCGAGCGTCTACTCTTCAGTATTTAGTCCACACTCCATGTAGCACCTTATCAGCATGCGTGTCGCGGTCTTCGCCGCGGCCCAGACCGTGGTCCCGTCGGGCACCCACTGGGGGTTTTTCGACAGCCAGCTCACGCTCTCGTTCATGATGATGTCCTCCGACATCCGTAGAGGCAGGTGCTGCTCGGCCAGCCACAGGTCAAACTGCCTGTTGATGAGCCACATGTCCATCATGATGTCGTAAATGTCCAGTTCTCGCTGAGTGCCCGTGCACACGATCCACTGCCGGCAAATCAGCCACTGGTCCACGCAGTCAAAAAACACAGCCGGTCCCTGGAGCCGACACATCTGCCGGCAGTCAAACTTGTCAAACTTAACGTGTATGGAACTGCAGGGTAAGATCCACGTGACATAGTCCATCATGTCCGTGACCATGTCGTACACGGCCATGTGTTCGGGCCACTGGTAAACCAACACTTCGTAAGTATTCACCCGCGGGTAGTCCGGGTTTTTGACCAGCACCAGCTTTGCCGCCAGTTCTGTCATGCAGTCGAGCAGAAAACGCCTCATCGTCTTCTCGCAGGCGAGACACGGGGACCTCTGCGAATACGGCACCATGTCTTTGGAGCCGGGCCCGTAACAGTAGTATCGTTCTTCGACCTTGGGTACGCACACGTGGCTTCGGGCGGCCTTCAACTCGTCCGTGATTTTGTCCAGCTTGGCTTTACGTGTCTTGCATCCGTCGCAGTAGTTTTCACAGTCGTATTTGCGGCAGTGTCCCGGGACCGCCGGTTTCGACGAGTCCCAGCAGACGTTGAACCTACTCTTCTGTCGTTTCCGCAATGGGCCCGTGCTGAAGCTAAATCTGATGTTTTGCAGCGCCGGCGGCATGCGGTCACCAAGATCCTCGTCTTCACGGTCTGGCGGCATGTCTTCGTGACAATACAAAGATCTGGTGTCGGGATCGTTGTCGCCCTCCTCGGCCGCAGCGGTGGCTTCCGATGTTTTGAGGAGCTCTCTTGGTTTTTTCGGCGGTCGCAAGAAACACTTGACTTTCCTGGGGTCCCTGTAAACGGAGGACCTGTTTTTTTCTTTGAACGTAGGCGCTTGGGTCTTGGGCTCGAGGTACGTGGCGGCTAGAGCGGCCAAGTCTTTTTTGGTCAAGATGGGCTTCTCGGACGGCCACCCCGCCGTCGCCTTCAACTCGACCGTCTTTTCCCAGAGGTCACGGAAAACGTCTCCTTCCATGTTAGAGGGCGGCGTGTGGTCTTCGGACACAACGGTCTCTAGCTGCTGCGTCACGGATAGACCTTTGTCTTTGTCCAACCCGGCCACGCGGTTTTTGTCAAACCAACTGTCTATGAAACACACGTCCTCCAGATGTCTGAAAGGCAGCGGAGCCTCCGGGTTGTTGCGCAGTTTCTCCCGTAGTTGTGAGATGTCGCTCTTTGTACTGTTGGGGTCGCGAGTTACTGTGGCGGGGCCGAGTGTGGCTTGTGGTGGGGTCTCGTGAGTCGGAGCCAGCGTCTCGTGAGTCGGAGCCCGCGTCTCGTGAGTCGGAGCCCGCGTCTCGTGAGTCGGAGCCCGCGTCTCGTGAGTCCTGATGCTTCTGATCCGCTTGGAACGTCTGGGGTCCGTCAGGACGATGCGTTGTGAAGTCGACGCAGGCTTGAGGTTTACTTTTCTGTTTATCTCGGGAACGTCCGTCTTCTGCAAAGCCGCCGCAGAAGCAGCGGAATCGGCTCTGGTCGCGGAGCGGGTCTTCATGGTCGGGATTTGAGTCGCTCACACTTTCCCAAAGTGTCTGACAGTTGAAACTGAGTGGTTTTCCGGATGAATGCTTATATTGACTTTTTTGCGTCTCAGCTCTACCTCCCCCTCTCTATCCCTCCCTCCCAGGGTCTCAGTAGAAGTGCAAAATGTTCCCAACAAAGTGTTCTCCCGGGTTGATCTTTCTGGTCACGGCGCCGGTGTCCGGCCGAAGCACCTCTCCGAGCACGAACCCCTGACAGTCATGCAGAACGGCCTTTGCGTGGTGTAGAATGTAAGCCAGGAATTCCTTTACTTCCGGCATCTGCAGGACGGTCATTACAGCCGCCAGCTCCGGAGTGTTTTCGGCTTGGCCGGCCATCACTCTTTCCACCACGTTTATGACGTCCTCGTGGATCAGGGCTGCCAACATTACGCTCCTGAGCAGCGAGAAAACGGCAAACAGTTTGTGTAACGTGACGGGGCAGGCCAGCTGCCCTATCAACGCTTGGGTCGTTTTGCAGGCATTGAGTGTTCTCGTGAGGTCCAAATCGTAGGGCTGCACTTTTTTTACGGTCAGCATGCCGCCGCTGAGCGACGGGTATTGCTTCAGGTGTTTCTTTTGTTCGGCAGCGTCTCTGACGGTGGGAAGGGTGACCGTGAAGTTGTCGCCGGGGCTCAAGTGTTCAGCTCCCGTGTGAAGTATCTTCACGTCGCACTCTTCCTTGGCCACGAAATCGAACACGTCGGAGCCCAGGACACCCGGGTTGCTCAGCATGCACACACGCATTGGCTTGAACACGCGGTCCATGCTCAGCCCAAAGACCGTGGGCCAGAAAGACTTCGCCGTTGGGTCGTAGATACAGAAGATCCCTTCGGGGATCGGTAAGTTCCGGTCGGACAGGACCGAACCGAAAGGTTTGGTTGGGCCGGGAGCCGCGTTTTGCCTGTTAGACAGGGCGTACTGGGGGCTCACTTTGACCACGGCCATCTCGCCTTCTTTTCCCAGATCTTAACTGACACGAGGATGCCGTAACGGCTGACTAAAATGATAATATGTTAAATGTGTTATGTTGTTAAAGAAAATTCGATCAGAGGGCAAGATGTGCCAAACAGGAGGGGAACAATTTTTTTGTCACTCAAGACACGTGATTTTGACACGGGACCTCCAAGGGCCCTTTTGTTGTTTGACTGAATGAATAAAAAAACAATCTTTAAACATTTTCTCCTCGTAGTTGTTTATTGACACTATATGGGATTCAAAACAAACAGAATATAATCTTCAAGCTTGTAACCCCTGTTATTCACGGCTCTGTGCAGCTTCGGCCTGAGGTTGTAGGAGTCAATCCGCGCGAAGGTCTTGTGCAGCACCTGTTTCTGCATCAACGAAGCTGTATTTATACTTTAAGCCGGCTCAGTCCTTTCAGCATACAGTTGCCCGTTGAGGGCGTCTATGACCTGCTTGAGGGCCTGCACGGATTCTTCGTGGACCTCCTCGACCGTGAAGTGTTCGCTCTCGGTCGCGAGGGAGACCAACAGATTCAGCGCAGTACAAGCTCACGTGGTCGGGAGACCTGTCGTACGGGACGATTGATTCACCTTGATTCGTTTTCTGTACATTTTCATTGAATACACATCCAATCGGACTCGAGGGGGTGTGATTGTGAGGCACAGCACCTTGAGGTCCCGGGTCTCTTTTCCTCGTCCAGGTTGATGTAGGACAGGCCAATAATCCACACGATAGAAGTGAGGCATCACAAAAGGCGTGATGTTCATCATGATTTTATTTGTTTTTTTTAGTAGAGCGCGCTGGTCTTTGTAACTGATTACAATTCCCTCAACCCGACCGGTGTCATCCACTCCAAACATCAGCTCGCCACCCACGCCGTTCAGAAAGGCACAGGCGTATTGACGCACGTCTTCTTCATAACAGGATAGACTGAGTTTGTATTTCCGGTTGATAGTTTTGTTGGGCAGTTGCATGTTGTGGAACAAACACCTTTCAGGTTGTGCCCTGCCATCGTCGAGTGATCTGCTGCGACTTCGTTCTGCAGAAGGTTTCCGGGATTGATCCATTATTCTTGTGAACCTTTTTCAGTGAACTTAAAACTGCGGAAAATCAAACCCAGTTTTATAGACGCCTTAATGCCTCACGGCACAGTGACACGTGTGGTGGAATGTTATAATGTGATGTGTGACCACTTTAAGACTGACATCTTATTGTAAGTAATTAAAAACCTCTATTTGATATATACACCACACATACTACTGCGATTCATTTTTTTGTATTTGTATTTCAGTTTTCATTCATTAATTCATTCTCATACAACAATTTCACAGAATGCCTTGTGGTATCAACGACACGACCAGCCTAAACGTGTACCACCACGAATTCAACTTAGTCCAAAGGAACAGCAGTTCCCCTCGTTCCTGTTTCACCAGAGCCCGATCCGTGGTCCTCCTGGGGACCATGTCGGACCGCTTGTATCTGTTGGGCACGTGCCGCCACACGTTCCCGTTGTGCGCCTCTTCGTCGTTCAGGAACACGTGCTGTATGTGCTCGCAGTACAGCGGGAACAAGTGTTCTTTCAGTCGATCCGGCGTGTCCACGCGAATCAGGTTAGAGTCGTGCGGCACCGGCGGTATCTTCTCGTCCCTCGTCGCCCGCCTGGTGTTTTGCAGCTCGGCGAACGACACGCTGTTCTTAGCGGGCAGCACAAAGGGACGGCTGGCGTGCAGGTTAAAAAAGCCGTCGTCGTTACGGAGCCGCTTCATGAGTGCGGTCATCTCAGCGAAGCCCATCTGCGACTCGTACTGGGCCGCGGCCACGTAGTCCGTGGCGGGCCTGTTGGGAGCGTTGATCCAATTCTTGATCGCGGAGCCCAGGACGACCGCAGACCGGTCGTCCCCCATCAGAAACGTAATGTGCTCCAGGACGTCGGCGCTCACGACGCTGCCGCTGCACAGCTGCACTTTCAGCGCCCGAGCCACCCGCATGCAGTATTCCGTGTAAAAGTTATTAACCACGACGTGCAGGCCCGCGGGAAGCAGCCAAAACGCCACAAAGTCGTTGTTGGGAGTCCCTTCCAGGCCGCAGAAGTGCGCCGTTATCAGGTGCATCATACATCTGTTCAAGCTCCCGTGTCCGGCCAGCTCGAGGCACACGTCTTCCCCATAAGTCTTCGTCGGCTCGGGACCCCCGGCCCTCCAGGCGTACCTGAAGTACATCTTCATAGGCAGTATGTTTTCCAGAATGGAGGGCTTGTCAGCCAGCCAGTCGCCAGCCGCGCCGGCTGACGTGGGCTCCTTGTCCGCCATGAACGAACTGCTGGTGTCATCGGTGTTCCGTCGACACGAGCTCCGGTGCGGTGACGTGGCCAGCGCGGCCCTGATGGGAGAGGTGAATTCCGTGCAGCAGCAAGACGACACGTACCGCAAGAGCGCGGAGCTCAAGAGGGCTCTGACCAACAACCAGTGGAAAGCCCGTATGATCTTGACGCACGGCGCGGAGGCCGCTCAGGCCAAGATAGACAAGATGAAGGACGACGTTGACCTGGTGTACCAGAACACTTTAAATAGATTCACAGACATGATACAGGCGATATACGACTACATGGCGCACAAAAACATGCACCTCGAGTATTTTCAGCTGGAGCTCCTCCGTGGCGTGGTCGTGGGGCTCATGTACAACCAGTTCGGCGACAACGTGTTCAAAGCCATGTTCCCCGTGCTTTACAAGCTGGGGTTGGCTCCCGACGGCCTGAACACGTGCGACCCGCTGCTGGTGGACCAGCACATGGTGCTCGAGCTCGAGGCAAACTACAACAAGTACGCCAAGCCTTACACCCTGGGCCTGGTGCCGAGGCAGTGCGGAAAGTCTCTGATCATGAAGCTGATCCTGGCCTCGGTGATACTCCACCTGGACATAACCACCATGGTGCAGGCCCAGAACAAGAACATGTCCAAGACCCTGTTTAACAGCGTCGAAGAGATGATAGGCGAACTGACGTGCCTCCCGGGCTACCCGCAGAAGAACGTGCCCCTCAGGTCGTCCTTCGGCACGCCGGACAACAAAACCTACAGGTTCAACAGGGCTTTCAAGGGAGACTCGACCGTTCACTTTTTGGCATCCAGCGCGGACGTGAGTATGACACCGCCTCACACCAAACACACGTAACATAAACACATAACATACATAACACACATAACATAAAATATCATCAAACCACTTAACCGCTCCCTCACGCGTTTGTTTAAAAGAGAGTGTGATGTTGGCCGCTGGGTGCGAGAACAAGTCAGGTTTTCGTCTTGGCAAACGAAACGCTGTCTCGTTCTCGTCGCTTCACGTGCGAGATGAACTTCAACGTGTATGTGTTCGACCCGCTAGACGGTCGTTTATCTAGGTTGGCGGGAGGTTGCGAGGCTCACGGCGCACAGTTTCCTCCAATGTGCGGCTGCGTCGTCGTGACCGTGTTTCTGGGAGACGACTTGTGTTCGGGCGTAGAGTTCTTTTCTAACAAGCCTCTGGAGGAGCGCATTTTTGTGTGTGATTGCAGGGAAGACACGTGCGGCGCCGGAGCCACGGCGCAGCAGGTCACCGACGAGGCCGCCAGACGGGGCTTGCCCGACGCACTCTACCGCGGACACCTGCTGAACCTGCTCAGATCCCAGCACGTCTTCGAGAGTCACAAGCGAAACTACGAGGCCTTCGTGGCCTTCATGCTGACAAACGATGTGGCTCCCTGTCACCACGTACCCATGTACAGCAGGCTGTGCGTGGAGATCCCGGGGTTTTCGGCCTCGGCGTTGACCGGGCTGGACCCGGAACTGAACACCGCGGGAACCTGGAAAAGGTTTTTGCGGGTCTTGGTGAGGCTGGCCGAGAAGAAAAACTGCAAGGAGAAAGCCGTGCTGCGGGTCATGCTGAAGTACGCCCAAGACATGAGCATACCCATGAACGGTCTGACCGGCTACTCTTCGTTCTCCGGCACGGACATGTCCCCTATGCTGACTGCTGGGCCGTGCGAGCGGCGTTACAAACGGGGACCCAAAGATCCGGAGACACTCCCGGGGCCGGAGCCCAAACGTAAACCGGGATGGAGGCAAGCGCCGCCGCGAGCTGGGCCGGCGGCTGGGCCGGCGGCTGCTGCGTTGTCTCGGGAGAAAGAGCCTGACGGGACACCGTGCCCCGCTCGCGGGCCCGTCAGTCCGACGTGCGAGACAGCGCAGGCGCAGGACATGCCGGTTTGTTTCCTGCCGAGCGAGTACTCCACCATGAGCTGGTTCGAGGTGTTCCTGAGCGAAGATGTGTCCTTTCGAGACATAGCCGACTTCTGCGAAAACCCCCGATCCAAGGTGGTCTTGCCCCGCGTGCCTCCCCGGAACGAGTGGACGATGCACACGCCGGTCATGCTGATGAACGACTACGGCGGCAAATATCGGTACGTGGTCACGGACGCGACGGGGCTGTCTCGCATCCGCCCCACTACAAAACTCCAGCTGAACGAGGTGTTTCTGAAGAACAGGCCCGTCAACAGGCTGAACATAGACGTGGACGCCAAAGTGTGCGGCGCGTGCTTGCCCGACGGCGAGCTGCGGACCGAGAAGATGCTCACGTGGGCCACCGATTTTCTCGAGTGCGTCAAGAAAGTCTTTGTCGCTCACGGGGTCGGGGGCGACGACTTGGAACTGGAAGACTGCGGCAAACTGAGGGTGTACGTGAGAAACAACAAAAAAAAGTACTCAGGCAGGCTGCTGTGGTACCCTCCCGTGGGGCTCACGTTCGGCTCCGTGACCGAAGCGAGCAAGTTTCTGGCGGCCGTCTTGGCCACCGCCACGCTGAAGAATCAACTGAAACAGTACCTCATGGTCGACGGGTCCAAGCGGCCCGTGTCCTTTACGTGCGGCCGCTGCACCCGGCCCGTGCGGATAGATCGGGAGATGGGTGCTCCCGCTCCAGACGCCGGCGGCGCCGGCAAGAAGATCAAGCAGTTCGTGATAGACACAGCTCCCTACAGCGTCCACAAGTCCATCAGGCTTCCCAACGCACACAAGGACGATGAGCCGTTCGAGTACGTGGAGACCATCAACGACCACTACGCCGGCGACGCGGAAGACTTCCGCTCCATGGCCGTGGGCCTGTCTTCGCTGCTGTCTCCGCCGGACACGCAAAAGCTCGCCGTCAGCAAGAAGAAGCCGCTGCCGTGGACGGTGCGAGAGGGACACGTTCAGTTCAAACCCAAGCCGTACGACGGGACAAAAAACGACTACTTTGAGGCTCATTTTGCCAAACTGTGGGGAGTCCCGGTGACGCTCCACGCGAGCTCGAGCGGCCTCAACATCATCCAGGCGACCGAACACACCGACTCGGTCGTCTGCCCCGACCATAAGCGTGTGCACACCAACAACTTTCCGAGAGTCATAATTTTGTCCGCGAACAATTTCAAATACAAGTGTTTTAAGAATTGAGAACTCCCGGCTCCGGGACTCGGTGCGACCGAGACCTTGCAGCTCCAGGAGTCTATAAATGGAGACTCCTGGAAACCCCCGTTTTCACCCCCCAACCCCTCCCTTGCGTTTCCCTCTGTGATAAATAACACACTGCTGCAGTTCAATCCATGCTTCATCGAGAGAGCGGTCTACAGCGAGGAGCCATGTCGCTGACGGCGAGACTCCTCGGCGCCGAGTGCGAGTACATAAACCTACAAGTAGTGATGGAGGTGTTCATGGTCAAACCGATTGGGGCCACGGCTCTCGTGGCGGACGAGTTATTTTACCGAGGTCTCGGAAACGGTCTGCTAAGGGACTGCGGTTTTCTGTCGAAGCTGAAGCTGGACGGGAAATTGACGGGCCCCTTCAAAGTAGAAGCAAACCTCAGGACGACACAGCTCAGCATGCTCATTTGCCTGAGCAGCTGGATGGTACGGAACGTGGGGATCGCGATCATGAAACAGCTGTATCACTGCTCCGAAGTGAAGCGTCTGATCATCGTGCAACTCGGCACGGACCACGTCCAGGTCGTCGACAGGGACGGGATCGGCTTTCAACCCTGCCACCTTTCTGTCCGGTGTCCCCTGACCAACCTGTGGTACGGGTGCGAATGCGAGACGGACACGTTTTCGATGTCGGGCAACAGAGAGGACTACTACTGGAACGTGATAATGCCCAGGCTGCGGATGAGACGACGTTTCTTGGAGTTTCAGAGATGCGCGCGGGAGACTCGGGAAAACATGAGCAATCGCGGTCGGGTACAGGTGCCCGAAGCCGGCGGTTGTGGGTGCATCGGGTGCAATTTCTACGAGCCATTCAGGACGGACGAGCGTTCTCTTGCGTACATAAAACGGTGCCTGCGTTGGATATGCGTGGAAAGATTTGAGGATTCCGAATCCGTTCTGCGCCGGCTCGGCGCTCCGTGCTGGATGCTGTCCGACAAAGCTCACGTCAGAGACTTGCTGAGGTTTACGGACTGCTTGCACTTCAAGAGACGGGCCGAGTACCACTGTCATCTAAAGGGAGAGCTAGCGGTTCGAGATACGATACCGGCTTGGGAGTCTTACTGCGCAGAAGAAGAGAGAGCCGCGGGCTCGGGAGAAGGCGACTGAGAGGGAGAAGCTGTCGGTGGCTTGGACTGCGGCTGCGTGGACCGCGTGGTGGCCCGTGTTGACGTGGCTAATTTGTCTCAATGTTGTCTGTGTGTTGAAGGTTTGATTTTATTTAACGTGAGTTTTGTTTCTAATAAACAATAGCAACAAATGCAACCGCAATGTTTTCGTTCTTCTTTTTCGTGTGTCCGTGACTGTGACTGTCCGGCCACCCGGAGTCACGCCGCTCTCTCTGCGGCTGTGAAATTATTTAGATTTTACCGGCCTCGCCAACTCTATGCACATGTACGGGGTGTTGGACTGCGTGTGCGTGTGTGTGTGTGCGTGTGCGTGTGCGTGCGCGTGCGTGTGGGAAAGTCCCCTCTGCTCTGTGTGTGCGTGTGTGTGCGTGTGTGCGTGCGCGTGCGTGTGGGAAAGTCCCCTCTGCTCTGTGTGTGTGCGTGTGTGCGTGCGCGTGCGTGTGGGAAAGTCCCCTCTGCTCTGTGTGTGCGTGTGTGCGTGTGTGTGCGTGCATGTGGGAAAGTCCCCTGTGCGTCCCCTGTGCGTCCCCTATGGGAGGCTGAGATCCACAAAAAACAAGAAGAGATTCATCTCTTATCATTGTACACTAAGCCATGTCTCCCCGGTATGCCCTGGGCATTCTCTATGCCTTCTGCATGCTTTGTGGATTCTTTCTCCCGTCTTGTAGCGCATTCAACATTCGCAACAGCATTCCACGAAAGACTGTGGCCTACCACAACGAGTTGAAGATGTTCCGAGAGGATGGCGTCTGGAACTACACCACCATGCTCATGAGAGAGGATTTGGGTTTGCTGCTTCTTGGGGCCAGAGATGCGATCTATGCCCTGAATATGGACGACATCACTGACAAGAAAGCTGCAGAATATTGGCCAGTTACCGAAGATCAGCGGACGGAGTGCGCAGCGAAGGGACGGGATCGTGAGGTGGAATGCCGTAACTACATTCGGACCCTACACACACGGAATGACACCAGAATGTATGTGTGCGGGACAAATGCCTTCGATCCCAAATGCCGCAACTTGGCGTATTCTGATGGAATGTTGAGTCTGGAGAAAGAGCTGGAGGACGGTAAAGGGAAGTGTCCCTACAATCCTTTCAAAAGTTCCGCCTCCCTTATGGTTGGAAATGACCTGTACTCTGCTACAGCAACCAACTTCCGGGACACTGAACGCAGGTTCAGCAGGTTCAACATAACTCAGTCTTCAAAGCAGAAGGTGTTGGAGACTGAGCAGTTGCACTGGTGGCTCAAGGATCCCCAATTCATCTCCATGGACCAAAGTGACGGTGAAGGTGACGATGGTAAGGTCTATTTGTTCTTCAGAGAGGAAGCTGTGGAATATGTCTTCGACAGCAGCATTGTGGTGTCAAGAGTGGCTCGTGTCTGCAAGGGGGATGTGGGAGGAGACAAGATCTTGCAAAATAAATGGACTTCATTCCTGAAGGCTCCACTCGACTGCTCCGTAGAGGCCAAAAGCCTGCCCTCCCTCGTCCAGGATGTGTTCCTGCTCAAACACCACAACTGGAGCGAGAGCGTCTTCTATGCCGTCTTTACACCTCAGCCGAGCTCATCAGACATGTCTGCAGTATGTGCATACAGCGTGTCTGACGTTGAAAAGGTGTTCAATGAAGGACCCTTTAAGAAGCCTGTCAGCCTGGGAACATCAGAGGAAAGGTGGGTGAGGGACTTGGATGATGTGCCTAAAAACAGACCAGGAGCCTGCACCAAGCACTCATTGCACCCTACAGACATTGTGAAATCCCAGCAGTTCATCAAGGAAAAGCCCATCATGGATGAGACTGTTCGGCCACTCACAGGGGGCCCGCTTGTGTTGAAAAAAGGTCCCTTGATGACTCGGATTGTAGTGGATAGTGTGTTGGCACTAGATGGAGAGAGATACCCAGTTATGTTCATCGGCACTGAAGACGGCTATATTCAGAAGGCCGTGAACCACGCCGGGCAGATGTTCATTATCGAAGAGATTCAGCTGTACGAGGACTCTAGTCCTGTCAGGACTCTGCGTCTCTCTTCCAGCAAGGGCCAGCTGTACGCAGGATCAGATGTTGGTGCTGTTCAGATGCCAGTCAGTGACTGCGGTCGCTATGCGTCCTGTGTGGACTGTGTCCTGGCCAGAGACCCTTACTGTGCCTGGGACTCCACCTCTGACCTCTGCCGCAAAATCTCCAGCTTGTCTTCCTCCGACACTGCCGTTCAGAGTCTAGAGACGGGGGACATTTCTCAGTGTCCTCACGTTTGGGGTCTTACGGTGGGTCTTATAGTTGTCCTGGTTCTGCAGTCTTTGCTGCTTGGGGGGGGATTTTTGATGTGGGTCCGCTGCAGAGGATATTTTGGGAAGGTTCAGAATCCCACTACTACTACTACTACTACTACTACTACTACTGTTTGATGACATTACTGTGAGGCTAAAGGGAATGACTGTAGTGTAGTTGTATGGGTCGCAAGTAAAACACGGCCAGCCACCCACCCAGCCAGCCACCCACATACCCACGGACATACCTGGAAGGAATTTAGCTTCCGGTGGAGTACCTGAAACCGTGTATGGAGTGAGTACACAGTTTCCAGGTCTGGTTTTAGGGCTCACACAGAAAAGATTGCTGGAGTACAACTTATCGAAAAATAAAGGGTTTTGTGTTTTTTTTTGTAACACTTCTTTTTATTGATGCAAATGTAAAAAAAAATGAATATACAACACATTAGTAAAAAATATAGTGAATGTTTTGCACTTATTACCTTGACTAAAGAAACTCGTTGAATGTAAAAAAAAGAATATACAACACATTAGGGGGGAGGCGAAGGAGCCGTTTCCACACAGAGAGTGCTGTCGGATTACTGCCGGTTGTTGACAGTACAGGCGATAAGTTGGGATACTTGGGATAAACATCCTTGAGAACTGTGTGACTTTTTTTTCCTCTCGGGATCACACACAACATGTGAACTGTAACTCAAATAAACAGTGTATATAGCAATAGATCGTTTCAAGGTAACTGCAACACATTAATAAAAAATATACTGAGTTAAAATCTTTGACACATCTTTGACAGACTCACGGTTTCGTAAGCTGTAAAACTAAACAGACAGACGAGTGTACGTACAGCGAACAACATAACAAAATGATGTACATGAAATCTTGTTGAGAAAAGTCTTCGACACGTTTTTGTGCCCAGAACAATGGATAGCGGTCTAGTTTATTTTATACAAAAGTGTCCCAGCTCATAACTCTCAAGTGGAGTGTTGGAGCAAGTCTTTCAGAGCCTGTGTGTTTTTTTTTGTAACACTTCTTTTTATTGATGCAAATGTAAAAAAAAATGAATATACAACACATTAGTAAAAAATATAGTGAATGTTTTGCACTTATTACCTTGACTAAAGAAACTCGTTGAATGTAAAAAAAAGAATATGCAAATGTAAAAAAAAATGAATATACAACACATTAGTAAAAAATATAGTGAATGTTTTGCACTTATTACCTTGACTAAAGAAACTCGTTGAATGTAAAAAAAAAGAATATACAACACATTAGGGGGGAGGCGAAGGAGCCGTTTCCACACAGAGAGTGCTGTCGGATTACTGCCGGTTGTTGACAGTACAGGCAATAAGTTGGGATACTTGGGATAAACATCCTTGAGAACTGTGTGACTTTTTTTCCCTCTCGGGATCACACACAACATGTGAACTGTAACTCAAATAAACAGTGTATATAGCAATAGATCGTTTCAAGGTAACTGCAACACATTAATAAAAAATATACTGAGTTGACACATCTTTGACAGACTCACGGTTTCGTAAGCTGTAAAACTGAACAGACAGACGAGTGTACGTACAGCGAACAACATAACAAAATGATGTACATGAAATCTTGTTGAGAAAAGTCTTCGACACGTTTTTGTGCCCAGAACAATGGATAGCGGTCTAGTTTATTTTATACAAAAGTGTCCCAGCTCATAACTCTCAAGTGGAGTGTTGGAGCAAGTCTTTCAGAGCCTGTACAATCACGCAAAGACTGACTCGTGTGCGTGAAGAGGCCGGGAAACTGATGTCCGGTGTGCGTGAAGAGGCCGCTGGTCACCATCGGCGTAGGTCTGCAAGATATCACAAAAAAGAACAAATGGACAAGTGTTTAGTTATGGATTTAATGTGACTGCGTAGATACTCCTCAGTATACACGCACACACGCGCACACACACACACACACACACACACACACACACACACACACACACTCACACACACACACACACACACACACACAGAGAGAGAGAGAGAGAGAGAGAGAGAGAGAGAGAGAGAGAGAGAGAGAGAGAGAGAGAGAGAGAGAGAGAGAGAGAGAGAGAGAGAGAGAGAGATCTGCCAAATACAACTATCACTCACTCACCATTCAACGGTCACTCCGACGATTCCCGGTTCTTTTTCTCTGCCGACTTCTTCACACCTCTGGTCTGGTTAGAGCCGCTGCTGCTGCTGCTGCTGCTGCTGCTGCTCTTGATTTCTTCCGCTCTTCTTTTGTGGCGAGACCTGTCCCCCGCAGTTTCACTGTTAAGGGATTGGAACTGTTTAAGCAAGATCCAATCCCTTGAGTCCTGGTTCCATTCGCACCATGCTTCATCCTCTGATTCCATCTCTGATTCCGTTCCGAAATACGACCTGGGTTCTTTTTCGCCAATCATCTTCCTCTCTTTGTTTCCCTGCTGCGGTTGTTCTTTTAGCAACTGCGACGCGCTAGAGCTCGAGCTCGAGCTCGAGCTCGAGCTCGACGACGCGTCGGGTTCGGCGGGTTTTTCAGAACGGTCCGAGTGCGAGCTCGAGCTCGACGACGCGTCGGGTTCTGCGGATTTTTCAGAACGGTCCGAGTGCTTGGAGGGCCGCATAGCGTCTTCCGACCGGTGATTGTGTGCCGCTTTGGCCGTACGTTTGCCTTTGCCCTCAGGGGCTTTGTTGCGAGAGCCTTTGCCCGCGGCCTCGGGTTGTTTTGTGGCCACGCGTCCGCTCGCGCTACCGATGCCGCCGACAGCCTTGGCTCCGGCCGGAGCCGTCCTGTTCTTGGCGGAACCCCCAGTCCGGAGATTGTCAAGCGGCAACAACTGGGACAGCGGCGCTGGCTGGCTCAACGTGTGCGAGGGCGGCTTCTCGGTCAGAGGCACGGCGACCGTGCCTCTGGTCCACTTTACGGTGTGGTGCCCCACGGAAAAGTGCATCGGCAGCGAAAACACGAGGCGTTGCGAGTCCACCGTGGACTCCAACGTGAACTCTTTGCGATGCTCGTTAGTCGTGTATTCGGACAGTTCGGGAACGCACTCGGCCCAGAGCGTCGCGTCGTCGTTGCAGTCGTCAGACAGAAACTTACACGCGATCGCAATGCGATACAGCACCATCGAGGTGGATTCGGGCGGCGTCCCGTCGCCGGAGAACAGATATCTCGATGCTCCGGTCTCCGCGTATTCGATGAGAGCTTTGTGATAGGCGGGTCGGTCATCGCGGTCGACGCCGTTTAGATAACTGACCAGTGATGTTGCAAAGGACACGGGATCGCGCGTCGTTCCAAACTGCAGCTTGTGGGGCTGGACCTGCCCCTCGTTGACAAACAGGTTTTCGGACAGCACGTTAAACAGGTCGAGAGAGTAGCATAAATTCCCCTTGTTATACAGGACGGACGAGAGGCTCGTGAACGACCAGAAAAAGCCGAACGCCCGGTAGAACATCAGGTGCGTTCTGGCCACGCATTTTCCCGCGGCTATGACATGACCTGTTTTGAGTACCGCAGTTGGGAATTTCATGTTAGATAGGGCACTTTCGCCGGGTGAATCGTGAACGACAATCAGCTTGGTGGTCTGCATCGTTTTGCGCTCGACCGGTTCTTCGGCCAAAAGCGTAAACATCCTGGGCACATAACTACAGTACCGCATGTACATGGGCAAGGAGAGTATTTTGATTATGTTGTTGGTCACGTTCCTGTCCGTTCCTTTGGGCATGTCGAGTCTGCACGCTTTATACCACACGTGGCCTTGTTCAAACACGGACGCTAACAGGGTCCCGGTTCTGTTGGAGGGAAACTTGATTTTGGGTTTGTAGACCGTGACGTTGTTTATCTTGCTCGCCGTTTCGTAAACGAGGTAACCGGGAGAATTGCCCGCCGGAGTGAAGTCCATCCAGTACGGACGGTGATATTGGGTCACTTTGCTCAAAGAGGTGGTTTTCGGGTTGCTTAGCGGCGGCATAGTCGGCAGAACAGCGATCGAATCTCTCTGGGGCGTGATTGAATTCGTTTGTCTGCGCTGGCGGTACATGTTTCGCGCATGCTCGTCGCGTGTCCCCGTTTGGTGCAACTTCTCTTCCATGTTGTAATTGTTGTTTGTCGGTAAGAACTTGCTGAGCTCCGTTAGGTCTTCTACGAAGACGGACATGGCGGGGGCTTCATTGTGGTACTTAACGTCGGCCAGACTTTGCGTTGCCTGGGGGTTGTACACTTTGGTGTGTCGGGCATATTTTGCGGAGATGTTGTTGTGAGACAATGGTTTCTTAGACACGGTCTTTCTTTGAAATCGGTCCGGCACTTCGGGTATTGGGAATATAAATTCGTCGATAGGGCGTTCGGTGGTTGCAAATTTCTGCTTGGGCTTCTTAACCCTGATCCCGGGACTTATTGAGGGCGACCGCGCTCTAGACGGCCCAGCACGAACGTCGTTGCGGTCCACCTCAACGTCTTGCGGTCGCGACAAAGCTATCTGGGCGGTTAAGGCGTCTTTGTGGTAAAAATTTATATTTGCGAACGAGTCCGGCAAGTCCTGCGAGTCTGGCAACTGTCCGACGGCGTCGCACAAAACCGTGGCCAGATCTTTCACGTCTCCCAAAATGTGAACTTCTTCGGAGGATGTCGAGGGCTGGGGCACGAGGCACGCGGTTAGCGGGTGCTTTCCCACTTGGCCAATGAGGATGTTTTCGTTGGGACGCGCGTCGTCATGCGGCTTTTTCGGAAACTCGCGCCCGAGCCACGTCTTGGGATACCGAGACCATATCATATTGTAGTCCCAGCACGCGCCGACCGTGTAACGCCACATCGCGTTGTTCGTGTGCACGTTGCTGGGTTTTTTGTCGTCCAGGGGGATGGCACTCTCGACGATTTTGCGATCGACCATGGGACCCAAAACAAACCTGGCGATTGCGCTCAAACCTTGGGTCGGTTTTGTCAACTGATCCCAGTTAACGCACGTGAAAAACATCATGTTTGTGCAGTGCAGCAAGACGGGGTCTACGTAGACCGAGTGTCTGTTTAAGCAAACGGGCCGTTTTTTACTCAGCGCGACCGTTTCGACGCACTGCATGACGCCACTCCACAACCGCTGTTTTTGTTTTGGGTTTAACCTGCTTGTGTCCATTTCGTCGAAAGGAACCAGGTTAGGCTGCATCATGACCGAGACCATGGCGACGAAGGACACGTCGGTTTGGGAGAACGAGATGCCCACTATGGTCGGTTGGCTCGGCTCGCACTGGTTGAAATTATGTGTTTTCATGGCGAGGATCCCGTCTACAAAGTTTAACAAGTGTTTGGCTTTGTTGGCATCGGGAAAGGCGATAAAAAACACGCGAACGCCCGGGTTTTTGCGCGACTTGACCACTTCCACGGTCATTTCGTCGAATTCCAGATACACATCAAACTCTTCCGTAGTCACGCTCGTGTTGTTTATCAGGTATTTCATGTCCAATTTTTCGAGGATCGGTAACAATCTTGGTTCGTCCAACCAGACGTGAGTGGGTTTCGTTGAGCTAGGGCTCAGCGTTTGTTGCTGAGGCTGGAGCTCTACCTGGGGCCGGGCTTGGATCATGTTTACTAATACCGAGACAGCTACCCTTTCCGGCGTTGGCCGTTCTGTTAATAATACCGAGACAGCTAGCCTTTCCGGCGTTGGCCGTTCACCGTAGTCAGTAATAGCGGCATTTTTCTCTGTTAGTATTTGTTTTTTGGTCTTGTGGTGTAATGCTGCTGAATCTTGGGAACGTTGTTTCTTCTTGGGTGGTGACGCATGTTTTTTGGGAGACGATGAGGCAACCGGAGAAGGCTGGAAACCCGTCAGTGGACATTTGTGAAACGGTGTGATTTTCATCCTTGGAGTTGAAGTAGCATCGGGGCTCCGTAATTGGAGTTCGTAATCATACGGACTCGGGGGTATGTTGTACGAAGGTTGTATAGTGGGTTCAGGAACAAGATCACTGCAACACACAAAGTAAAAAAAAACATTTAAACAAGTGACGATCGAGTCGTGCACGAGCACACCACACATGCCTAGTAAAATAATAATAAAAGAACAGTAGGTTTTCCAACCTTGGAGTCGAATTAGCAGCGGGGTATTCGGCGGGGCTCTGCACTGAATCAACGACCGGTAAATGGAGGTAGTGGCTGTTTTCTGCAATCCCTTGCTGTGTTATGAACAACAAATAAAAGTATCATAGGCTGTATTGTGTATCGAGAAAAAGTGCTTAGAAAATGGATTTCGTTCCCACGCCTGAACCAACACATATGAGCTCTATGCAATAAGTCCTATCAGTTGGTCTATAATGTATGTAATAGATATTAGATCATATGATTACTCACACATTGCCTTTTGCTTGGATTGTGCCCTTGTGATGCATCGCTGGGCGAATCTTCAGCTGACCTCGACGTGCTTCCGGGGCCGGTCGTAGCTGCAATTCAGAAAAAAAAAGTTCATGAATTACAGACACAAGACCCTCGTAGTGCTTTGGGGCATGTGTTATACCTCAAAACACGCACGCACACGCGCACGCACACACGCACACACGTCGATAGCACACACACACACACACACACACACACACACACACACACACACACACACACACACACACACACACACACACGCGCACACACACACACACACACACACACACACACACGCACACACACACACACACTCCCGGTACCGGTAGCCCACCGGAAGCCCACGATGTGTTCTACGTGGCCCACGATGTTACAAAATTCGCACTCACCGGGATTGCAGGGCAAAGTTGAAGCTCCAGAATCACATGGTGTGTCCACACTGATCACTAGCTGGTTGCTTGCCATATACGAACTCCAGGCTATGTTGTCCAAAAGTTCTATACTGGGTTCATCACGAATAAGATAACTGCTGCAACACACAAAGTAAAAAAAACATTTAAACAAGTGACTATCAACACATGCCTAGTAAAATATTAATAAAAGAACTTACAAATCCAGATTAAATCCATCCACAAAATCTTTTTCCATCTCTAAATGCAAATCATAGAGCTCTCTCGAGTTGCTTTTAAGCGTCTGGTGTGTGTGTGTGTGTGTGCGTGCGTGTGGTCTGGTCTGTTATGTTTTTGGACTGGCCTGCCAAATGTTAGCTTTTAGCTTCCATATTTCTTTGTGATTCGCCCAAACCGAGAAGCTACACTTCCCTGTGTGTGGTCTGGTCTGTTATGTTTTGTGTGTGTGTGTGTGTGTGTGTGTGTGTGTGTGTGTGTGTGTGTGTGTGTGTGTGTGCGCGCGTGTGCGTGTGCGTGCGTGTGTGTGTGTGTGTGTGTGTGTGTGTGTGTGTGTGTGTGTGTGTGTGTGTGTGCTTGCTCCACTTCTAACCTGCCTATAAGCAGCACGGAAACATGTCGTGCTGACATTTTCAATCCGGTACGTCCTGTTGATATTACTGAGTTCAATCTCCTTTAATATCAACAAAACCATCTAGGCCAGTGGGCCTTTTTCGGCACTTTGCCAATACACCCATTTAGGCCTAGAATTATTGACTGCTTTAACCGAGTGCTTTTAAAAGCACTCGGTACCGCGCTGTGAGCTTGTATATCTGCTATTTTTTTTATATTTAAAGCATAACATATTGCGTCATAATGTGTTCAGGCCTAAATGGGGGTTCACTTGTTATGTGTACCAATGACCAATAAACTACCGTCAAAAACAATTGCCCTTAAAAGCTCAGATAAAATTAGAGGGGAGAGGCGAAGGAGCTGTTTCCACACAGAGAGTGCTGTTGGTTAACTGCCAGATGTAACTCAAATAAACAGTGTATATATAGCAATGGATCGTTCCAAGGTAAACACTTTGCTGGACGGAGCGCGTGTGTGTGTGTGTGTGCGTGTGTGTGTGTGTGTGTGTGTGTGTGTGTGTGTGTGTGTGTGCGCGTGTGTGTGTGGGTGTGTGCGCGTGTGCGTGTGTGTGTGTGTGTGTGTGTGTGTGTGTGTGTGTGTGTGTGTGTGTGTGTGTTAGTGCGTGTGTGTGTGTGTGTGTGTGTGTGTGTGTGTGTGTGTGTGTGTGGGGGAAAGTAGCCCATGTTCTGCTATTTGGAGGCTGAACTCACAAAAAAATTGTGAACTCAGGGTCCCATCAGCTTTGCACTTTGTTAGACGCAAGACACATCTATTTCGTCGGTTGAGCAGGCACACAGAGAAGACAGAGAAGACCGGGAGAGCGCGGCGCCGGGAGAGAAGAGCTGGACAAAAGAGCACAACGCAAAAAGACGGGATCACAAAAACAGGATTCAAGGTATCAAACATATCATTTTCCGAATGTCTGTCTGTCTGAGTGTCTGAGTGAGTGTCTGTCTGTCACAGCGTTTCTCCTCAGTGGCTGGAGCAATTGATCTGAAATCGCATCACCATCAGCATATGACCACACCTGACATAACTGTGAAGCCCGTTTGTCACTTTCACAAATAATATGCCTTTTTATGGTGTATCTATATCCATTCTACATCTAGCTTGAGGCAAAACTATTCTGCATCTAGCATGAGGCAACAATTTTTGCCAAAATCATCTCTTCTGATTCTGGGGGTCCCCGAGATGTCACTTTCACAAATCATATGCTGTATATTAGCATTTTTATGGTGTATCTATATCTATTCTGCATCTAGCTTGAGGCATAGCAACGGAACGGGTATTTCTTACATTGATGCTCCTACATATTATCATGCAAGCAGTTAAAGTTACTTTCCATCCCTCATATACTGTGTGCACAGTGCACACCCCATAACCCACACACTGCACATCATTTCAGAGCTCATATCTTTGAACGGGTAAGGGTTAGTTTTCAAAAATTGTTTTTAGCGGTCACACTTTTGAATCTTTTTTTACTCTAAACTACTACCGACACCGTCACTTGTTTAAGTTCCAAAACATCGGGAACGTCTCTTGTCCGGATCAGTTTTCGTTGTTTGCGACAATAACGCTATACTTAAATAACAAGTAACAGTAAAATAAGTGTAACAGTAAAATAAGTGTTTTGTGGGACTCGCGTCGATCCTGTCAAACTGCTTCTTTTTTTCTTGAGATGCCTAACAAACTTGTTCTCCGAACGTAACATGGTTTTAATCTTTTCGCACGATTCCTCTGTTTTCAAAGGTATTCTGGTTGCTGGAGCGTTCGAAACAAGGGTCTCGAAGAGGCAGCGGTTCATCCACCCGATCTGACAAAACCGTCTGGTGAACCGCCTGTTTGTCATGGCCGACAACTCCGTGGTTTTTCCCATCGCCATCAACGTCGGCAAGGAAAAAAAAACGGCGGAGGAGGGCGGCACCGACTCGAACAACGGCGGCGACGAAGATGTGTCCGACGATCTTCTGGACATTTGGGATATATCGACTTACTGGAAGGATGAGATCGACGCAATGACGGACCCACCCATCGGATGGCCCCTAGAATCCTACACCAGACAGGAGGAAAACGAGTTCATCACGACCGCGCTGGAAAACGCGGCCGAGCGCATGGATATGGACAGGGTCTTAGCCCCTAACCAGTATCCTTACGATATGATGTATTGTTTGTTCGTCGTGAGGCCCAACGACACACTAAAGACATGTCAAGAAAACATGAAGGGGACTTATAAAGAAACCATAGCTTACTTGTTTTTTGAGCTGGGGTTGCGCAGAGACTTTTCGTGCGTCGAGTTCACGCTCGCGAAAAACACTGTGTCGCAGCGCATCTCCAGCGACATGGGCCACGACCGTTACAAGTTTGTGATCTATCAGACGAACAGCGAAGACGACATATTTCACGTCGAGCTGTGGCGGTCGCGGACGAACGTGCACGAGGGCCGCCGTTCAGAGAAGTCCCTGTATATGCGCTGGTACACAGCCATGGACAACAGAACAAAAGCCCTCGCGTTGTTCAAACTGGACACGGAAGGGACAGAGATCAAAGTGATCGCAGAAGAGGATAACTGCACGGGCACGCGGAAGCAGTGCGTGTCCAAGAAGAAGCTCGACGAGGACACGGAAGTCAAGGTCACCGTGGTATCTGGGACTCAAGTGTCCCTCGGGCCGCACGTGACGATAAGATGCATCCAGCCACCGGCCCGGCCCGATGTAAAGTGGGCCGTGCGGGTGCTCAAGACAGACTCAGCTAGCAACCGTGTGAGGCAGCTGTACACGCACGTGTTGGGCAGGGGGACCTTCGGCGTTGTATACGGCGTGACCGACAACGTCGTGTGCAAGATGGTTCACAACCTGTACGAGGGGGAAAACGTCCAGCTGAAGGTCATGGACTCCTTCGAAGAGGCCGCAATCACGATGGCACTGTCCAAATGCGATCACATCGCTAGGCTGTACTACGCCACCCTGGGCGTAAACACCGTGAACCATCGCTACGCGTGTTACATGTTCATGGAACGCGCGACGTTGCCGCTGGACGTCGTGTTCGTCCCTCAAGACTCGAGCCGGCACAACTGGCTCAAGCCCATAGTCGAACACGACACGTTACAAGCGCTCGAGTACATGCACAAGTACGGCTTCGTGCACAGAGATCTCAAGTTTAACAACATGCTATTGTTCATACAGGGAGGCCACGTCGTGATCAAACTCTGCGATCTGGGCTGTTCTCAGCTGGGCTATTCCGCCACCTCTCGCAGCGGAGACATGTACCGGGCGCCTCCCGAAGTGCTGATCTACCCGCTATACTCGCCGGCGAGCGACATGTTCTCTTGGGCCGTGGTGATGTGGACCATGTACACTGGCTCCATTCCCTTTTACCAAAAAAAGTATTCGATCTACAGCGTCACGCGGACACTTTTCGAGATCGTGGGCTGTTACCGAAACATGGCCAAGTACGACAAAGCCGACGCGCATCTCAAAGGCGTGGAGCACCTGTGTGGGCACAAAGTTTGCACGCTTGATTCCCACCAAGAATTCGCTGTGATCCGCAACACACTTTACAATCGTTACACCGGGCACAGCGTGCCCATAAATCTAGCTCCCCTCCTGGTGACCAATATGTCCATTTTTCCCCAGAGGAGATACACAGCAAAGGCTCTCTTATCCGGCGCGCGGTACACCGACATAAACAAGACTCTGGATCGTTGCATGGTCGTGTTACGCAGGGACCATTTAGACGGTCTCAACCCGATGCCCGGGCTGTTGTTTGACAGAGAAAGCGAGTTCATGGAAGCCGCGCTGGTGGAGCGCGGCTCCGTCGCCAGCAAAAATAGAACGCGCTGGTCCTACAAGCACAAAACGTACTACGGACACGAACACTTTGACATAACCGCCAAGGTCCCCAAGACAAACAAATTAGTGATCAGGAACAAGGGCCAAGCTCCCAAAATAACGTACTTGACAGCGCCCGCGAATGAGAGGTACTCAAAGTTGGGTTCGTTGCTGGCGGACAACTCGAACGACGCCATCTCGGTCGACGCAGACTCGGGCGCCGCCGACGACCGGCCGTTGGACGCGGCGGACACACGGTCGGTCGTCGGCGATTCGGGCCAGGCGGGCCCCAGCAACGCGAGAGGGCTAAAAAGACAAAAAACCTCAAGTTCGAACTCATCACTCGGGTCCGTGCTCCACAATATCAAAATGCACAAGCCTGGGAACCCAGCACACGCGCGGTTCAACAACACCGACGAAACGATGGTTGACTTTGCCGCACAAGCAACTTATGTGGAAAGTGCCCTGCCGGTCAGCCCTCATTTCGGCGCCCACGGACACGACACGGGCAGTGCTGAACATTCCGAGTCGTTTTTAGCTCACGGCACAATGGTGCAGGCACAATCATTTTATTTGGAAAGTGCCATGCCGTTCAGCCCTCCTTTCGGCCGTGGACGCGACACGGGCAGGGCTGAACGCTCCGAGTCGCTTTTAACTCAAGACACAATGGTGCAGGCACAAGCCGAGAAAATAGATTCGGACCTGACCAAAATGTTGCCACCCACAATAGAGCTCAAGGAACGCGGCAATCAACCCGCTCCCGAGCTCGTCTCTGTCACCGCGCTAGACCTCGGCAATGTTGGTGCCCAGGCTCCCGGTCTCGTTGCCGCTCCCGCTGCAGACACTAACCTTCTAGGCCACAGCGTTGATCAGCCAGTGCTCGCAGACGCGGGCGTCGCACAGCTTCCGTCGACGTCGACAGAAAAACCTAAAAAAAAGAACGAGAAAGACAAAAAGGAAAAGAAAAAAAGAGCGAAAAAGAAAGAGCACGAAACCGACAACCCCGCACGGTCGAGATCGGCGCGGACGCGCGAGTCCGAAACCGAAGACGACGGACCCGTTCGTAGCCTCGCGACACAAGTCGGCGTCCTGACTGGACCGAAATACTTCCTCAGGGCAGGGTACCCAGATGACCCCAACATGAGAGACGTGATATACAAAACCGACATAGTCATAGGCCAGCCCATCTTGCCCTGGTACAAACACTACATGTACGTGCTCGCGCTGTCCGAGCTGACGGAACTGAGCGTGCTGCCCTTGAGAGACAGCGATGGTGCCTTTATGGTGTACCCGTTTGCACACGGGCCCACGTGCGGCGTCATGTACGTGACCGCCAACGTAGGGAACCCGCTCTACAAATACGTGTTGGAGTGTCATAACAACTCGCAAAACAAACAGACGTACGAGGCCATTTTCCCGGCTGCAGTATGTCAGCTTGCGACCATCATGTTCGAGCTGAACAGACACAAGATAGTTCCGAAAAGGCCGCTGTGTCTGGGAGACCTGTGGTGGAACAAGGTGACCAAAACGGTCAGACTGGACCTGTTCAACATCGCCATAATGAACGAGCTGGAACTCAACGCTGACAACCCGTTCAGCGTGTGGGGCAGACCTCTGCTGTGTGGTTTGGCGAGACTATGCAAAATGCAAAAACTGGTGGGCGACACCATCGAAAAAACGATCTGTACTCTGGAGAAAAACAAATACAGTCTAAGGTTGAATAAACACGTTACGTACATGCCCGCCATGCTCGCGGAATTCCGACCGCAAGACCCCATGGGCAACACACGGGTGGGATCTTGGTGTAAAAATGTGTGTTGAAAGGAAAAACCAACACTATGATGTACATAAAAATGAAGATTACTGTGGTGTTGGTGATTTGTTGTTCTATGATGTGAAAGAGACAAAATGGTAGTGATGACACTGGGTATTCACGAAACGATTGCAATAAAAAGTGGTTGTGCTTGGAGACATGTCATGTCGGTTCCACACGTTTTTATTTGATTTATCTTGCTTTATTTGATGAATAAACAAATTTACACATAAGACAACACACCATACAAACAGTGTTAATTTTGTCGACTAAGACTAAGACTAAAAGACTGAAAGACTACAAGATTTTGATATTTTGTCGATAGACTAAAACTAGACTAAAACAGTCCCAAAAGACTAAGACTAAGACTGTTATTTGTGTTATTCAAAAGACTAAGACTAAATCAAATCTAAGTCTAAGACTAATGGCTGCAAAAAATTACACTGGCATTTAACTGCAATGAAATTAAAGGCAAATCCATATTTTATGTATGCTTTATTTTGACCAAGTAACAGGCAGTAGAAGACAATGACTTGTTCATAATTATGTGGTTATATTAGGCTAAAAAACCTATCCTAAAAGACGAAGACTAAAAGTCTAAAACTAATCCCAAAAGACTAAGACTAAGACTAAAATGTTTTGATATTTAGTCGACTAAGACTAGACTAGACAAAAATTATTTCAGAAGACTAAGACAGGACTAATACTAAACGGTGTGTTATTCAAAAGACTAAGACTAAGACTAAATCTAAATTTGCTGAAAAAATTAGCAATGCATACAAACTAATAATGCTACTCATGCAATTCATGTTAACTTACTTGGGCTACTCATACTAAATGAGTTAGTTGTTTTTCCCGTCTAAGTGTCTATATTATAATGATTGGATTCAGAGCGAGGATGGCCGCCAGCTGCATCCATCGTCATACAATGAACGAAACTGCTGTGTTGTGATGCTTGTACATTGTAAATAATAAAGACCTATTTTTGATAATAATAATAATAATAATAAAACTTTATTTGTATAGCACCTTTCATGACATGAAATGCAGCTCAAAGTGCTTTACAGAGCATAAAATGAAGCACACGTGCTTAACAGAGAAAAAGTAAAATAGAAATAAAAAATACATAAAAAAGAGATAAGTAAAATGATTACAATAAAGCAAGAAAAAATAAAAGCATAGAACATTGAAGAACAATTTCAGAGCCGTGCATTACCGATGTTCATTGGTGCATGTTACTGTTCTGTGTTCATTCTAAAAGTTATGTTGTTCACCATGTATATAGCAATAGTTCATTTCACAAAAGCATTGAGGGCAGCCGGCCCGGGAGTCCAGCAAAGTGCCACTGCACGCACTCACATCCTCCTTCCTCTGCCTGTCTTCCTCTTCCTTCCTCTACCTCTGTTCCTCCGTTTTCTGCTGTGCTTCCTTGTACATCTCATTCCTTGGCGAGGAGCCTGGGGGCTCCTCACCGTGTTGTACTCGTCCTCGTCCAGCAGCCGGACGACGTCGTGGTGCATGCGGTCCTGAGCGATGTCCCTGGGCAGCAGGTCCATGTGGTCCGCGATCTCTCGGTTGGCAGAGTGGGCCAGCAGCACCTTCACAGCCTCACAGCTACCCTCGCGGGCTGCGAGGAAGAGAGGGGTCTCCTCCTTGAGGTCTTGCACATCTTCATTCGCTCCATTCTTCAACAGGGCAATGGTGGCGTCCACATTGTTGACAGCAGCTGCCCAGTGCAAGGCAGATTTTCCTAGTTCATCGACGGCATTCACGTCAGCACGGCAAGTGATGAGCTTCTCCACCATGCCCTCTACGGCCAATCGCGCGGCCAGGATGAGCGCCGTGGAGCCATCGTACATACGAGAGTCCAGATCCGTGGCCCGGGTTTGTATCAGAATCCGGAAGACTCCCCGGGCATCGGCGGCCACGGCCGCGTGTAGCGGACTGCGTCCTGTGTTGTCCTGGGCGTTGGCATCTGCCCCGGCGTCCAGCAGCCTCTTGGCGTCGTCGTCACGAGCGTATCGGGCGGCCAAGTGTAGCGCCGTCTCGCCGGTGCGGTCCGTCTGAGCGTCTATCCACTGGTCACTGTTGAGGAAGAAGCCCTCGGGGAACCACAGGGTGCTGTGCTCTCTCTTCCGGCGAGCGATCAGCATGCCGATCATCAGGATCACCAGCAGGAACAAGTTGTTCTTGGAAACAGTACAAGTTCTGACCTACAACCACAGAAGCACATAAGTCTCTAAAAAAGGGTTGTTACCGCCGACGCGCTGTCCAGCACAACATGGTGCCGGAAACACAGTGGTTGTGATAATAAGCCTGTTGGACGAGACTTGTTTCATCCCTAGGGAGGAGGCTGTTCTCAGCCCGCACGCATGCCGGGGCGTCTAAAAAAACCCCCCCCTTTTGGTGCAGGCTAGCGGGCCCGGGACTCACCCACAGGGATTCCCGAGCCCGTGAGTCCCACGGTGAGGCGCCCGCGGGACTCCAGGGCCCGCAGGTTCCACAATGAGGCATCCGCAGGACTCCCAAGCCCGCAGGTCCCACGGTGACACGCCTTGACCTGTTAACCTGTTAACCTGTTGACCTGTTAACCTGTTAAGCCCTATGGCATTTTTGCGTAAAATCCGCCTAAAATGCATTCCCAATTTGGCACAGTTCTGAATACAAAACTACAATACTTATGGCTACACTCGAACCACCGAATGGAAGCTAACCCCTGAAACTACATGAATGCAGTGTACAATATCACATTTCTTTTGCTAAATTGTCCCGCTGCGATCATCTATCAAAGCAAATGAGATAAAAAAACAACTCCGTCTGCAGAATATTTTGAAACTGCTGATAAACGAACCCCAAGACCTTATTTGAAACACACGTAACGAATTGATAATTTGTTCAACAAGTTGTCATCAATCGACGTGCAAAATCTCATTACATTTTGACGATCTATGCAGAATCTACAGATGTTCTATTGAGAGTGGGTTTAGGCGGACGTCATTTTTGGAGAGATTCAGCCATTTGGAGACAAAATGTACCCAAACATGCATTTGACTATGTACAGTAAATGAACTCAGGTCCCTTACACCACCACCACCACCACCACCAGTGTGTGTGTGCGCGTGCGCGCACGTGTGTGTGTGCGCGCGCGCGCGTGGGAAATTCCCCCCCGTGTTCTGTTATGGGAGGCTGAGCGTGGGAAAGTCCCCTCTACTGTGTGTGTGTGCGTGTGTGTGGGTCACGATCGTGACCTCGGCATCGCATCCGCTTTGCACTGCCGGACGGACTCCCGGGGCCGCGAGTGCACGCGGCGGCGCTCCGCCGGACTCCCGGGGCCGGGAGTGCGCGCAGCGCACTGCCTATGCGGGGCCCGAGTTCACGAAAAAATCGTGAACTCGGCGTCCCCATCCGCTTTGCAC
>NW_027664635.1:42500-216870 GCF_963921795.1 Nannobrachium achirus
ACTGGCAGGCCGCGACGATGTCCGTGTACAGAGGCTTGATCTTGAACAGCCTGTCGTAGGCGTCCGTGCCCCTCTTTCTCTCGTTCTCTTCTTCCTCGTCCGGGTCGCTGAGGCGAAGGGACCACATGATCGCCTCCCACCGGTCCCTCGACATCACGTTGGCGGGGAAGCGGAATCCGTAGGGGGCATCGGTCTTCCAGAAATCGGACCTCTCGGGCACCCGGACCAGGCCCGAGAAGAGGACTATCGCCAGGAACACGAAGAACTCCTCGCGCGTGAGAGGCGTCCACTTTTTCGTGTACGCCTTGGCTTCCGTTTCCCCTCTCTTGACGGCGTTGCGGTTGGTGTTCTTTACCAGAGTGCCGACGACTCGGTCGCTGAAGAAGAGCTGGAATAATTCCAAAGGACTCCACGACACGGTCTTGTCGCACGCGGGGCCGGGCTCTCTCCTCGGCTTGAAGGGGCGAGGAGGGGTCACGGAGTGTTCGTCCTCGCTCTCCCTGTTGCGCCATCTCTCGGGTCCGGCCGCGGCGGCGGGTCCCGCCGCGGCGCCGCGTCCGCGCTTCCCCCTCGGGGCCGGCGGAACCTTTTTGAACGGGGGACCTTCGGGTTCGACGTCGGAGACGTCCTCGGGCTCTGACGACGACCACCGTCTGGGGGCGGGGCGACGCGACGACCTCCGCGCGGGTTCGCCCGCCGAGGGCGCGGCGGACGCGGCCGGTGTTGCCGGTGAACCCGCCGCGGAGGACGTGCCCGGCGGCGCGGACGGTCTGCGGCCACGCGCGCCTCTTTCCCGTGAGGCGGCGGGAGGCGTTTGGGAGGGCGGAGGATCTGTCGGCGTGGGACGGACGGACGTGACCGTTTCCCGTTCGGCCTCTTCGGTCTGCGTCTCCTCTTCGTCGGCGCTTTCGGTAAAATCCTCGTCGTCGCTGAACTCGGGGGGGTCCGATTCGCTTTCGCTGTCTTGTACGAAAACGTCCGCTCCGGGATCGTTCTTCAACAGAACGAGAACCTCGTCCACCGACGGCGTCTCCGGACCGGCCATCGTGCCGAGTCGCGAATGACCGTAACTCGTGTCGAACGGTTACACCGACTGGTGAAAAAGAAATGACGCTCGAACCCGCCGCTCTCGCGCGTCTCTTCCGGTCGGCTGTTGGAGCGCGCGTGTGCGTGTGCGTGTGTGCGTGTGTGTGTGTGTGTGTGTGTGTGTGTGTGTGTGTGTGTGTGTGTGTGTGTGTGTGTGTCTGTGTAAATGGAGATAAAGAGCCGCAAACTTTCTTTTTTTGCGTTTATGCTTTCGTTACGTTTCGGAGGCCGGGGGGGGGGGGGGGGGGGGGGGGGGGGTTGCGTCGTATCGGCTCGGGGCCGGTCTCGTTCGAAAGAGCGAAGTCTCCTCTTGCTGTTTGACGCCTTGTTCGTTCGTCTGGCTTACTGGAACGTGTTTCTGTGCGAGCCGGAAAGTCGGTCGTTCTCGTGTTTTCGGATTGTGCAAATTGTAGTCGGTGCTTTTGAAATGCTTATAAGGTGCGCTAGTGTGTGGATGAGGAAGACAATGCCAGCCGATTGTGTGAGCTGTAGGTCCACTGTAGCCGAATCAACATTGAAATGTATTTATTTTTGGGTCTATGTGAAATACTTGGACAACAATGCAGCCTCTGAGCCCTGGGACCCGGCGACGGCTCACATAGGGCTTAACAGGTTAAACAACCAAAACATTCCTCTGCCAAAGTGTCCGATTGCTTTAACATGAAGAAAGCATACTGACAAATAACTTATGTTTTTATTTGATATCAAATAATATGTATAACATATTTTTTTTAATTTACAGATCCAGATTATATCACTTAAGTACAATACTCTGTCTATTCATCAACATGCATGACAGCAGTAGATTACATCTTCTTTACGCCATTTCTGATAAATGTTTATTTTATTTTAATAACAGGCCCATTGAGTATGAGGACACCAATCAGGGCTCAGCTGCAGACCAGAGGACCAATCAAAGTGGAGTTACTGATCATGTGTACTGCCCACTACAGCATGGTCAGTCTTTAAACCAATCACATCGGTCAAGAACATTTCTGACATCTGGTTATTTTTAATATAAATTAATGGAATTCATTAAATTGAAATAACATTTATAAGCACCAAATTAATGCTTATTTACCTTTAGGCAACACAGATGTTTATGAAGTAATCAAGTCCCCTGACTAAGTGAATGGTAAAGTACATCCCTTTTAAACAGACTTAAAGGACAACTTTGTTTTTTTACAACAAGGGTTCATATTTTAGATTGTAATTAGAGAAAAGAAAAAGTGAGTGTTAAAATGTTTTCATTTGCCTTGTTCTATTGTTTTACCGCGTTTACCGTGCTTAAATGTGGGGCATGCGTACGCATGGGGACATGCGTACAAGTTGCTAAATATGTCTTTTAGACACAATAAGCCAGCAGTTTCTTTATTGCTATTTACAGTAACACTTCTAGCCCCCATAAGTCACATCCAACCATGAAAAGTTGCGTTTTATCTTGGTAATGGGCTTATTCTGTGTAAAATGGCATATTTAGCCACTTGTAAGCATGCCCCCAACCACTGAAATAAGAATCTCTAAAACAATAGAAAGAAGTAAATGAAATCATTTTAACACTCATCTTTTATATTCTTTAACTACAATCTAAAATATGAACCCTTGTTGGAAAAAACTAAAGTTGTCCTTTAAAATATAATTTCAAAGAAAAAACTGCTTAGTAATGTAATCCTCTGTAAACAGATCAAAAGAATTACAGCATCCATTCAAAATGTATATATCAACATGTTTTGTTGATACGTTTACATTAATTTTGAATTGATTAACGGAAACAATGAATTCTTTAATTCAGTCAAGTTTTAAATTGCCATTTATTTTGAGAAATTGTTTAAATCGGAACCAGAGAGAGGTGTCATTACAGGGGGAAAAACTAGAAGTGGCAAAAATAACTGCCATTGGGATCTTAGTATAATCTTTCTTTTCAAATATTTTTATTACATTTTCAAATAGAAGTAGCACAGAGGCTCACATGTAGATTACAATGGACATTATTATGAGTAAAAAAAAAAAAGAAACATCCCCCTATTCCCACTGACGTCATACTGCCACACTCATTCCTTCCAGCTGAGAATGGCAACGGCAATGGCTATCCCCTGAAACCCCCACATGATCCTGTTTACACCTGAGATTTTTTAAATAGTTCAAAAAGCTGGGCTAGCTGATCTACAGCTATATAAACCATTTGTCATTCATCATTTTTATATAATCTTCACATGAACAAAATTATGTAATGTAAGATTGGAGAAAAGAACAAAATTATGTAATGTAAAATTGGAGAAAAGAATCTTAACACTGATAAGTTGCATCAAGAGTCCACAATCAATTATATTTTGAGACGAAGGGCCCCATTTTCGTCCATGCTAAATCCTAAACCCCTAAACTTCTTTGCATTGTTACTATTTTGAATACTCAAAATAGCCGATCTACATCGACATGTTGTGAGCGCTTGTAGATCATGCTCTGGTCCGCTTCACCTGCGCATGCCTCTTGCTGCTCATGCACCGTCAAATCCTGATTGTTTGTTTATATACGGTAGCTGTACATCAGCTAGTTGTAGATCAGCTATTTGAACCATTTAAAAAAATGTTTTTCAAAATGGTAAAGAGGTTTAGGGATTTAGGGTTTAGGATGGTCAAAAATAGGGCCCCAAGTGCTTGTTGAGAGAATTATAACTGACCAGAGATACTTGGGATGTTTTGAGATGAAAGCTGAACTTAATGAATATACAAACTGAATGAGCTACATGTGAATACATTTATTCACAGTCAACACTCAAGGAATCATACTACGTTTTATACTGCATGTTTAATGACACATTATCCAGTTTAAAATATTAACTGTAACTCTGTTTCATTTCCTTTTCTACAGCTGTGTAGGAATACCCCACACTGCACATGTGGATAAAGACAAATGGATCTATACCGACATAGAGTAACATACATGCAAAATCATCACCAATGAATGTGGGGTAACATTTATGTGACATGTAACACGCAAACACGCACAAACGCATGCGCGCACGCATGCTTGTAGTTACCTAAGCTACAAGCTACATGGCAAAAGTAGCCAGCCAAATCGACACTACTTTTTTTAATTATTTTCTGTATTAAAATGTCTTAAGTCCTTAAGTTGTCACTTTGCTGTTATCTGGGGAGGGGGGACTTGAATGTCCCCTCACTATTGCAATTGACTGGTTTATTTATTTATTCATTTTCCCCCAACCGTGATGGGTAAGCTATTTGGAAATATATAAATATAAAATATAAACTATACTCTTTTGGTCTCGCCGCTTAACGCATGTCTTGCACTGATCTTAAAGGGAATGGCAGCTGATACTCTCTCCGATTGGTTTGATTAAAGTAACACCCAACACCTGTGACTAATTCAGGGCCGTTTTACCGTGAACCGATTTGATGCAGTGTGCAGAATTCCACAACCACAATAGCAAAATGGCATTGGTCACACCTCCACAAGACTAGGGATGGGTATCGTTAAGATTTTAGCAATTCCGATTCCGGTTCTGCTTATCGATTCGATTCCTTATCGATTCTCTTATCGATTCTCAGCTGGTCAGAAATAGTGGCCAATAGTCTTTTCTACCTCCTCCACTCTTTTTCTAGAGTTTTGGGTTATTTTTATTACTGTTTTGGGTGCTTATTTCGCACACAACGGTGTAACAAGTAACTGTTTATTAGTTATTTTAGCACACACAAGTGCAACACATAGCAAGTGCAACACATAACACATGCACACACACAGTCACACTACAACATCGGGTATTATTTTTGTAATGGTTTTCTACAGTTTTTTTATTCCCCATATACAACGGTGTTAGTTTGCAACAATGAGCCTACAAGACAGTTTATAGTTCTCAAATAAATAGACTTTGTTGTGCCATCAAAGCGGGATTTATTTGAAAACTAAATTTAAATTCAACTTCCCTTCCAACCGGAGGTGGCAAGGTGACCATGTGATAATCAAACACCTTGTTTCAACATAGTGTATTCCCCAAAGTCAAATACATTATTGTTTTAATATAGCTCTGTGTGTATATATCTAGGGGCAGCGCCCCTAGAAACACCCTCAGCACCCCCCTTCCAGCGCCCCTGTAGCCTACTCTATGTCGGTTGCGAAGCTCGCTGAAGCTCGCGGAGCTGCTGCTGTACATAGCTAAAGCAGAGGCACTGACTTCAACAGTTTGGATCACAGGATTTACATACTTTTCTTTCTTGCACATGTGATATAGGGGAGCATTTAGCAACACGGAGCACATTAGCGCGTTTTGTAGTAAGAACGTGGGAGGCGGCGGCAGGCGGGCTTGCAAAACAAACCTTTTTGGGCACTCTAGTTCGGACACAGAGCGGCGGGAGACTTGTCTGTTCATGCAGTGAGCTTGAGTAACAACTTAACGCCTCATTATCAAAACATGAACATTCTCGTGAAATATACAGCCAGACTTTAGAACGCCTCTGTTTAGACAACATGTTGGCTGAGCCTGCGTCTAAACAAGGCAGCGCGGCGCGTGTGTGATGTCATCGCGCATATGCAGGAATCGATAGCAGAATCGATTCGTTAAGGACGTTGGCTAACGATTCCATGGAACCGAACCACAGGCAACGAGAACCGGTTCTCGATACCCTTCCCTACACAAGACCTGGCGTTAATTAAGACATCCATAATACAGTTATTTGAATCCTCCTTATCTTGACCAAGCATTTGCCACAAACCACAGCTAAAGGGTTTGCCTGCCTGTATGAAGCCAGGGTGCCAGCCTGCTACACTACGTTTCGTGGATCAGTTTTATCATTTCGCTTCTCAGTCTGGCCATGATTCAGTTGACTCGTATATCAGTTTTGACGGAGGCGACGTTGTTGCTGATTGGACGTTGTTCCAACAAATAAGAGTAGATTAGGGTAGCTACGTTATCAGCCAGCCAATACACACTGGTGTATTTGTCCCACCCCCACCACAGACCAATAAGAAGCCACATTTGGATTCCGCTCGCAGTCTATGTCTCACCTCCCCTTGGAGAAAGGAAACTGTCCAGACTGAGAGGCCAAGTGACAAAATAAATCCATGGAGCGTACCACAAACTGTACAAGTAAAGGTGTTTTAACCTGTATGAGTCCTCAAGTGTACTTTTAGATTATAATTTAGACTAAAAGCTTTACCACAAACTGTGCAAGTAAAGGGCTTTTCCCCTGTATGAGTCCTCATGTGTGTTTTTAAATCACTACTGGTACCACAGCCTTTACCACAAACTGTACAAGTAAAGGGTTTTTCCCCTGTATGAGTTCTCATGTGTACTTTTAACTCACCACCATGAACACAGCCTTTACCACATATTGTGCAAGTAAAAGGCTTTTCCCCTGTGTGAGTCCTCATGTGTGTTTTTAAATGATCACTTTGACCACAGCCTTTACCACAAACTGTACAAGTAAAGGGCTTTTCCCCTGTATGAGTTCTCATGTGTACTTTTAACTCACCACTATGACCACAGCCTTTACCACAAACTGTACAAGTAAAGGGGTTTTCCCCTGTATGAGTCCTCATGTGTGCTTTTAAATTACCACTCTGACCACAGCCTTTACCACAAACTGTACAAGTAAAGGGTTTTTCCCCTGTATGAGTCCTCATGTGTACTTTTAACTCACCACTATGACCACAGCCTTTACCACAAACTGTACACGTAAAAGGCTTTTCCCCTGTGTGAGTCCTCATGTGTGTTTTTAAATTACCACTTTGACCACAGCCTTTACCACAAACGGTACAAGTAAAGGGTTTTTCCCCTGTATGAGTCATCATGTGTGCTTTTAAATCACCACTTTGACCACAGCCTTTACCACAAACTGTACAAGCAAAGGGTTTTTCCCCTGTATGAGTCCTCATGTGTACTTTTAAATTACCACTTCGACCACAGCCTTTACCACAAACTGTACAAGTAAAGGGCTTTTCCCCTGTATGAGTCATCATGTGTCTTTTTAAATTAACACTTTGACCGTAGCCATTACCACAAACAGTACAAGTAAAGGGCTTTTCCCCTGTATGAACAACAGTGTGCCTCTTCAGATGTACCTTGTGATTAAACATTTTGCCACACACCGTACAACTAAAACTTTTCTTCCCTGTGTGGCTGTTCTTGGAGTGAGTTTGTTTTGACAATGGCAGATCCTGGGACAGCTTGTGGCTTAAAGACAATGTTTGTCCTTCCACATTGTGTGTCTTGTGTGAATCCAGTGTGTTTACAACCGACTGACCTTCCCTGGTCTCCTCCCACTCATCACTGTCTTCAGTGACGTCAGATTGAGAACAGTGTGGAGAGAGGAGCTGGTCACCACTAGTTGGTTGTGATGTTCCACAGTCCTCTACATCAGCTTGTGTTTTCATGTGTTCAGTTGAGGTGCTGGCTACAGCCTCTGTCTCTCTGTTTTCATCATCACCTTCACTTTTCACTGCTAGTAATGTCAACGTTGATCCATCAGCCTCCTCTTGTAGAAGCTCCTCCTGTTCCTCTTTAATCTGTGGAGGTTGTGGTTCCTCCAGACTGGGACTCCTCTCCTGATGTTCAGGGAAAAGCTCCTCTTTACACACAGGGAGGGAAACGAAGTCTAGGGGAGAATAAAAAGATAAAATGAGAGAAAAAAAACATTCGTTATTTTATGCAGCGTTTCCTCTGTTTTAGAGCTTTGGTAGTTCCAAACCATGATCATGCATTAAAAAAGCCATTTCCTGCTAACATTCTCTCTAAGAGAGACAGCGAGAGAAGAGAAGAGAAGAGAAGAGAAGAGAAGAGAAGAGAAGAGAAGGCATGAAACGTACTGATGTCCAGGTGGTTTTCAGATTCCTGTTTAACAGAAACACTCCAACTCATCTTCACCTTCAGGCTGGACTCTGCACACTGGTCTGCAATGAAGGAATATAATAAGGACTGTATTAAGATATGGAATTTGATATGACATGAGTAAGGACTTGCATATTTATATGAAAAAGTGGGTTGGCCATCTCTCGCAGTTTGTAGAGAGCAACATTGTCTTATTTATTTATTTATAAAGGCCTTGTGTGTTAAGCTTCTGTTGTATGGTAAATGTATATAGTGCCTTTATCCAAGGCGCTCATTGGGAGCAGATAGGGGTTCAGCATCGAGAGGCAGTTGTGCGTTACAGGACAAGTATGCATTGACTATTTACAATATAGCGGTACTAGCACCACTCACCAGCCCATTAGGCTCCATACAAGCCATAATAGAAACCATTGGGCCTCTTCCTTACTTTCTTCACAGGTGTAGCTAATGATACTAATGAAGGCTCAGTTCCATTCTGATCAAAAATTGTGCATCTTGTCTTGCTGGAAACACCCTGCTACACCAGTGGACCTCAAGGTGTGGTTCAGGGACCATGGTCCCTTACGGGTGTTTAACTCTGGGAGTGTACAAATGGAACCAGATCAACCCATAAGGGTCCATTTGGTTCCATTTGTACACTCTCATAATAATAATAATAATAATTGTCATAAGAATTAAGGGTAACCGGAAAACTCAAACCCTAACCCAAAACACACTCCCACTATTCCAAGAAGGAATAGTTTTCAGAGGTTTAGGAATAAGGTTTTAAGCATAGTTTTACTTAAGTTACGTTTAAGAATAAGGTTTGGTTTAGACCTAGTTTAACTAAGGTTAAGTTTAGGAATAAGTTTAGACGTAGACATAGAGGTTGCTTTTAGGAATACCTGGTGCCGCACGTTGCAATATCGCCAGCATTTGACACGGGGCAAGCGTGTTTTTGGCTTGAATTCTTGTATTCATTAACACACTACAAACCTATCCTGTACAACATTACTACAGGATTAAACCATATTGAATAAAACAGTACATACCTATCCTGTACAACTTTACAACAGGTTGTAAAGTAAATAAAACACTACATACCTATCCTGTACAACTTTACAACAGGTTGTAAAGTAAATAAAACACTACATACCTATCCTGTACAACTTCACTACAGGTTGCATTGTTGCATCCAACAGTCCACGTCCCTTGTCCATCTCTCGCTGTTCCTCTGACAACGTTGAATATGTTTGGGAGGCCATCTCTCTAGACTCTGTAGACCTCTCCCTGTGGTGCTCTGTGGAAATCACCAGTAGAAAGAACTTTTGGTTACCATGCAGCAACCGTATATTATACCATTACGTAATCAAATCAAACTATAGACGTTTAGTATGTTTTGTTCAGTTGAAAGGATCAGTCACTACTTGTTCTAAGAGATAAATTAATTGTCCCCATCCTGATGTAAGCTATTTTCGCTGCTATAGGTCAAGAGTTTGGGCCACAATGGAGCACTCACACCTCTGTCGCACCGCCAATCCAACTGATATGACCATACATATCTGTCAGTCCTTGTCCCTTTCATGCCCATATCTGGACAGCCCATATGGGCATGACTTCTTTTGTTGATGAATCAGTCTCGCCCGATATGTTTTGATTTTCATTTTGAGAAGTGTGCAGTTAAGCATGAACACAATGATGTATGTATGGGACAACTACAAACAAAACTCATGTCATGATCGTTACAACTTACGACTGAGCGACTATCCTTCGATTAACTAACCATCGATTTCACTAATATAATATATTATATAATTATAATATATTTCCAAAAACCTCTTGAATAAAAAACATTTCAGACATATTATGTCTGAAATTGATACTTTTAACCTGTCTGGTTGTAGTGGGACAAACGTGCCCTATATTGAGCCCTATGAACATTATGAGAGAGAGTAGGGATATAGGCTACCACAGCAAAAGCCTGATCTATAAATATAAATATTTGAAATATAAAGTGCTTACTCGATGACCACTGATTCTACAATTCTCTTCAGGCCCGCAGAAGTACCCTTAAATGGTAAATTGTGCATTTTTATAGCGACTTTATCCAAAGCGCTTTACATAGATTTACATTCACCCATTCAAGGCACCAACCTGCTCATCGGGAGCAACCAGGGGTTCTTGCTCAAGGACTCTTCAACACCAACTCTGAGGGAGTCCGGGATCAAACTGGGAATCCTTCGGGAACCCTCTGTGTTCTAATGACGGTTTCTCTACCCCTGAGCCACTGCCGCCCTTACCTTCCGTATCTTTCAATAAAGAGTGGCCATTTCAGAGTGCCGTACACCTGCTATTGTTTCGAGGTCCCAGTAGTCTGGTTAGGGTAAGGGTAGGGGTTAGGTTTAAGCTTGATGTTAGGGTTTAGGCTTTGGGTTAGCATTCACCTGCATGAGCAGGTTAGCATTCACTCGCGTCGGCAGGTTAGCCTCTGTCTACTGGGACCTCGAAACAACCCCCAACTGGGTTTTGTAGTTGAAACATATGGAGGAAATATGCCAAAAATGGCCACCATTCAGATTAAAATGCATTTTCATTGAACACTACTGAAGATACGGTTACTTGTATCCACCCGAAGAGAATTGCAACATCTATGGCCATGGAATAAGCACTATATAAGCAATATATTTGAAATGTACGTTTAAGTGTAACAGACACTGCAGTGTGTAGTGCGGTGTTGTGTGTGTAACAGACATACCTGCAGTGTGTAGTGTGGTGTTGTGTGTGTAACAGACATACCTGCAGTGTGTAGTGTGGTGCTGTGTGTGTAACAGACATACCTGCCCACTGAGCATTTTGAGGTGTATTAGTTGCCTAATAGTCGTGTTTTAATCTTCTACACCACGCGTTGAAAATCAGTGTTGTAAAGGTATAGATTTGATATTTTTGACTAGTTGTTTAGTCGGCTATATTTACACGGGTTGCTACATAGACCACTATTAGTCGGATACAAAAAGTCTACATTTCGCCGTTAGCGGCCGTCGAAAGTAGTGAAAAGTCGGGCGACGGTGAGATTCGATCCAGGGATCTCCCACACTCAAGTCGGCGACGCTATCCACTCGGCCATCAATGCTGATATAATAGTAAAGACTTTCTGTCCGTATTAAAAGGTGACATTGCCCACCTGTGTTCATTTTAGGGTAGTGCGCATTGTTGAGGAGACTACATGTATTGGGCGCCTAATAAGGCTATAGCGATTAGATTACAATTATTTTGTTTAATCAATACGTATGTGGCGGGGGCGGCGCCGCGGCTGTGTTTGACTGTGTGTGTTGCTGTCAGAAATGTAATTCAGAGTAGCTGCAGTAGCATGCTGTCTGACTCTGGACGTTTCCACTTTCTACAGTGAGTGACTACACACAATCACGGTAACACTCTACCGGCTTACCGCGCCTTAGTAGCCTACCAAGGATAACTTTTACATGGTCTAAAGATAGTCGTTGAAAAGCTGTATTTAAAACGACTACACCCAGACCGTCCAGACGTATACCTTATAGTGATGAATGGCTATTAAAATCATTTTACACCAATATTTCGAGATCAGTTCTGCAACGTGGAGTTGTTTTTTTAAAGAAATGTTTATTGAAATATGGATTAAATCTAATTGTCTAAATTCGGTGTAAATATAAACGTTGATACGGCGACTATAATTAGTTGGCTAAATCACGGCTAGATCTAAACTATACTTAATAATGATCAACGGATATTATAATTATGTTAGTCCAATATTAGGAGATCAGTTAAGCACCTTAGTGTTGTTTTTTTTAATAAATTGTTATCGAATCATGGAATAAATTGCAAAGTATATTTTCGGTGTGAATATAACCGGAATCTAGCCGGGTGAAATTAAGGCTAAAAAAAAACTAGTGGTGTAAAAAACGACTATTGCTCAGTGGGTGCAGTGTGTAGTGTGGTGTTGTGTGTGTAACAGACATACCTGCAGTGTGTGTAGTGTGGTGTTGTGTGTGTAACAGACATACCTGCAGTGTGTAGTGTGGTGTTGTGTGTGTAACAGACATACCTGCAGTGTGTAGTTGGGTGTTGTGTAGTGTCTCCATCTCTCTCTGGAAGAGGTTGCACATGACCTCTGCGGCCGCACGGAGGCGCTCCAACACAAACACTCTGACATCGAGCTTCACGCGACAAACATCAACACTTTGTTGCTTTTCCAAAACACACAATATCTCCTCTCCCACCGACGTCATGTGTTCATTTATCTTCAGCCATACAGACTCCATTTGAAGCGTTTTAACTCCTTTTAATATGAGAAGCTTTTCACCACGTGCTGTGTCCCAACCACCATGAAACTAAACACCAACACTCAAGCGGACTTGAACTTGATCCACGTCCCACTAAACAATGTCCGTCTATTATACGTCTAGGCTAAATTTATACCGAATTTATACCGGTTATTTTTGGTATATTTTTAGACCGAATCTAGACCTTTGCATTTTAAAACATTATTCACTAAATATTGATCAATAAAACAATTGTACGTTACATATATGATCTCCAACTGTCGGATTAAACTAATTAATACAGCCGTTGATACATGTACACTATAGTTTATATTTTGACCTCTATTATACGTTTAACATTATACGTCTAATATACCTATATTTTTAACCCGAATGTAGACCTTTGAATTTTAAACCATGATTCACTTCATATTTATTAATAAAACAACTGTACCTTACATATATGATCTCCAACTGTCGGATTAAACTAATTAATACAGCCGTTGATACATGTACACTATAGTTTATATTTTGACCTCTATTATACGTTTAACATTATACGTCTAATATACCTATAGCCTATTTTTACCCCGAATCTAGACCTTTGAATTTTAAACCATATTCACTAAATATCGATTCATAAAACAATTGTAAGTTATATATGATCTCCAACTATTGGATTAAACTTGTGCCATTGATGCCATTGATCCATATACAGTTCCGTATATTTTTAGACCTCATTTAGACGTTGAATCCACGTCTATTATTATACCACGTTAAAATTATTTTATATAAACCTTTTTATTCGTTGTTTGAAGAAAAATAAATGAAGCCGCGGAGACAGCCCTTGTCTTTAAAGTGCTCCAGCTAGGTGTGCCTACACACAACTAACAGTGGGGTGCAGCAAAGACCTGCTCATGCAGACCATAAAGCCAGTAGTTATATAACTTCTGCGCCTGGGCGGAAGTGACGTGTGGCGGTTTCTTCATTCTTGTGTAAGAGAGAGCAGAGAGAGAGTGCGGTGCGGGCTGGAAGCAAAAGGATCGAGCGTGGAGCGGAGAAGAAAACTAAACAACGAACTAAACAACAGAACAGAATACAGCTAAGGTGAGTGCTAAATCACAGGTTATTGAGAGTTTTGCAATGTTTGGTCTTCACCCGGCCGTTCACCGTCGCGTTCAGTTTAGCATTAGCCTGCATGTTGTTTGTCATGAGGCCTAAAGTCGAGCTAGCTAATTAAGCTAACAGCGTTGACTGCTGTACTCGGTGCAAACGTTTTCGTTAACCTCTTCGCTTCTGGCTGGATGATATAATGTGTTTGTTCTTGAAAAACGTGTATGCTGTTAGTTGCACGTCGACTTTTGGCCTTTCACCCGTCCGTTTGCAATCATTGTTGGGCAGTATACAGCTTTGTGTCGACTCAGGACGTTCTGTTGGACTACAGGGTAGGATCGAGTATTTTCGGGGTCGGCACCATGTACTCGTGAAAAATACTCGAGTATTTTTGGGATCGGCGCAAAATGCAGGTGTTGCCCATGAAAGTAACTCTAGCTGTTATTTTCATTGGAGCCCAGAATTGAACACGAGCTTAATCAATATTAACACCCTTTACTCTAAATGTATTTGGGCCCGTTCACAAAATGGGCACAGATACATTTATAGTAAAAGTGAACTTAAGTCTGTGTGAATTTAGCACTTATGGACGAATTTATGTGAAGAGTGGTGTAAAGTACCGTACATTAACTGTACAATTTTGATTTATTTTGACTTAACTGGAATATTTCCAATTTTCACTTTATTTCTGCACTATATATATTTGAGAATTACTTTTTATTAAACTATATCTTGAAACCTTAAGCTCAAAAGGTAGATTGGCTATTATCAAAAGTTTCACTGTTTAACTTTTGAAACTTATATTGTGATGCTAATAATGTGGAAATATAGGACATCTACTTGTAAACAAGTATTTAATATTATTTTTACCTTTAATTAAGTGTAACAGATATCTTATGGGGCAATGATTGTAAATTATTGCTTGCAGTTAACTTTTTGTTGTAACCTAGAATGGAATACTGGCTTAATCACTATCACTGGGAACTCCTTTGAAGTAATGGAGCCCAATTCCTTGAGATTAGGTACAGATCATATTATTAGAACAAAGAAAAAATAAAACTATTTTTGAATTAATAACTTCTGGCCTATTTAAAATATAGCTAAATGTGTGAGTGGCATAATTGCTTGCAGATCAGTTATTGTAGCTATTAGACATTTCTGAGGGTAAATCTCAACCATTGTGTCAATTGTATATTACTGAGGTTCCCAAACTTCAAGCTTGTGACCAAAAAGATGAATGTTATGTTTTCATGTGAGGTTTGACCCAACAGAGTGAAAAAGGCAGATCTACAAGCTCACATGTCGCTTTGTTGTGAGATTGAAGATCGGCTTATTAATAAAATTACTTGTTAGATTTGCTTTTAAATCATGAATAAATGTACTTTTTTAGGGATGTTTTTGGAAATGTTTTTAAAATAGTAATTAAAAACTATTTAGGAAATAATAATGCATTGACAATGGGCAATGACAGCACAATTAAATGCATTGGTAAGTTTATCTACTGGTAGTTCCATTTAGGCTTGAACGCACATTTGTTAGATTTGGACCTATTTAACCATTATTTTATGCTTTAACTATTAAAAAAAATTAAGATATCCAAGCTCACAGCATGGTGTCGTGTTCTAAGACGGCAACTGTACCACTGAGCGACTGCCACCTCCACATATCCCCTTGTATCTAATGCTTGCTCAGGGTGCATCTGCTCTAATATGTTAATTGTCTTTAGGCAGCTGATTTGGCAGCATAATGACAAATTAAATTTGATTGGATCTAATGCATTCTAAATAGAATACTGCACGCACGCTTCCTCCATACCAGACCGATCTACATCGTATGCATGTGGTGTATGATTCCCCCTCCTCGCTATACTGTCTCTCTGTCTCAAGTCTGAAATAGTATTACATACACGTAAAGGAAGGCTTGGCTTGGGATACACTTTTGACACCGTCTCTCTCTGCTGCTCTCTCCTGCAGGTGCAGTGAGGACAACGGGGTGCCACAACAGAGTGCCTATGTAAGTGTGTGAGTGGGGGTTATACAAATTATTACATAATTTGTACAACGGTGTGATGTCATGAAGTTGTGATTTGCAATACAAACCCCAAAATCAATCCTACAGTTCTATGAAACACAGAAGAGGGGGAACTTTTGTTTTAATTTCCACACAACTCCTAAGGTATATTAAAGGGCCACTACAGCTCTGGGACAACCTCATCTTATTTTATTGTTGTTAAATTGGGACACGATCAACACAATCAGTGATGCGTTTTGCATCACTAGTACATGCTGAAATACTAAAATGTATATAAAAAAAAGATTGAACACAAAAAATAACTCGGGATTGTGTTGATCGTGTCCCAAACAACAATAAAATAAGATTGGGTTGTCCCAGAGGTGAAGTGGCCCTTTAATGACAGTCTTCCCCTTTAACTCATTCAGAACGGTTACACATTATTGTGTATTATTTTATGCTTTAACTATTGAAAAATAGCATATATACAAGCTCACAGCGCGGAACCGAGTGCCGTGCTGCGAGCTTGTAGATCTGCTATTTTTGAGAAATCGTGAAAATTATATTTTTGACCCGATTCTATAAGTGTCTTTTGAACCCTTCCAAGGTTTTTTGAAAAACCTATGTTTCTATGTCAGCAATCTGGCCAGCCATCGTCAAAGAAAAGGTCCTTTTCACTTAACAGGAGCTCAGTAAGTCTGTTCTTGAGACTAGCTGGGGACACAGTCACCAAAATGGGAGGTGACAGGTGATTTTCTGCCGTAATTTTTATTTCTGTTTTATCTATTAGTTTGTTCATTAAGGTCCACAGAATGAGAGGCCTGCTCTGCTGGAAACGACACGAAAAAAAAGTGTTGGCTATTTATATATTCACTGTTCCAGGAAAAAGTCTGCTTTAATTAGCATGTGAGGGGTCAAACTAGGGGTTGTCATGATCCTCAATCTATTGCAAGCATTTGTTTTGCATGAAAAACATTCCTTGGGCTAGATTTCGGCACCCGAAAACTGAAAAGTGATGAGTCATCACCTTTTTTCCACTTTTCACAGTTTTGGGCTGCTGAAAGTTAACCCAAGGAATGTTTTTCATGCAAAACAAATGCTTTAAATGGATTCAGTATCATGAAGAACCCCTAGTTTGACCCCTCACATGCTACTTAAAGCACATTTAGTTTATTTTTTAAATATTTCTAGTGGGATCAATGGGACAGTGAATATACAAATGGCCATAGCTTTTTTCGCTATGTTTCCAGCAGAGCAGGCCTCTCATTCTGTGGACCTTAATGACCGGACTAAAAGATAAAACAGAAATAAAAAGTATGGCAGGACATCACATATCCTACCCTATTCCTTGAGCTTGTGGGTCCCCGGCTACTACTAATTCAGTGGTTCTCAAACCTTTCCATGTTTAGGACCCCCAAAATGATATGTATTTGGCCACGGACCCCCAGCTCAAAATATTAACTCCAGGGACCCCCAAGAAGCAAAATTATTGTTACGAACGTTCGCTTTGAAAATGCATATATTCAAAGATTTGCAGAAATTTAAGATTTATTTCAAAAATAGCAGATCTACAAGCTCTCTATTTTTCTATATCTAAAGCATTCAATAATTCTAGGTCAAATGGGTTAAGTAACTGTATTTGGTTACTACACACCACTGATACGGTGCAGCTAATTTCATCTATTAATATCAAGCAATTTGTTATCCTTAATGGTTCTTTCTTGGGTTTTCATTACAGCCTCATTGAATATGGCCAAAAATTATTTCAAAGATTATCGGAGAAAACGGGCTAGAGTGGGAGAATTTTTAGGTGATTTTGACAGTGATGAAGATGTGCCAGAGAATTTGGAGGACAGACAAGAGGAGGGTGGGGCCGGTCAATCTGGACAGCTTCCAGATGAGACCTTAAGAGGAACATTTTTCGGCGCACAGGATTTGGAAGACACACAAGAGGAGGGTGGGGCAAGTCAATCAGGCCAGCTTCCAGATGAGACCTTAGCAAGTACATCTTTTGATACGACTATGGAAGAAGATCTCGATAGACAGGAGGACTATGGTTATAGAGAGTACCCAGACACAAGTGATTCAGAAACCGAGCTTGTTGACCTAGAATCACAAAGCGAAGAGGAACAGTCTAGTCTAAGAGAAGACGTTGCATCTTGGGCCACTGACACCAAGCAGACACAGAACAGTATTAATAAGATGCTAGGAATCCTCCGTAAACATGGCCACGATTTGCCAAAAGATGCTCGCACGCTTTTGCAGACTCCGCATTCTGTGGACATCAGTAAGAAGTGTGGTGGAGAATACATTTATTATGGACTTGAGAGAAGCATCCGCAAATACCTTGAGCAATGCCCTACCTTCACAGGATCTATCATGTTGGACGTCAATATTGATGGGGTTCCCCTGTTCAAATCTAGTTTAAAACAGTTTTGGCCAATTTTGGCCAAATTTCACAAGTCTGACCCTTTCCTTGTGGCACTGTTTTGTGGGAGTTCGAAACCTGAACCAGTAGAGGATTATCTGCAAGATTTCATACAGGAGTTTATAAACCTTCAAGAAAACGGCATTGTTCATGAAGGTATCCTGTTTGATGTCAAGATTAACGCCTTCATCTGTGACTCGCCTGCAAGATCTTTTGTAAAATGTATCAAAGGTCACAATGCTTATCAAGCATGTGAACGCTGCGACGCTTCGCCCAGCCGTGTCGGTGGCAGGATGGTCTACACAGACCAAGCTTTTTTTGAAAGAAGAACGGATGAAAAATTTAAAAAAGTTGAATACACAGTCCACCAAAAAAAAGCAACACCCCTTATTACGACTGGAGTCGGGTGTGTCAGCCAGTTTGTGTTGGACTACATGCACGTGGTTTGCCTAGGCGCAGTAAAGAGGCTTCTAACGTTTCTGATTCACGGTCCTGCTGAGTGCAAACTGGACAAAAGCTCAAGAGACGAACTATCCCGCAGATTAATGGCACTAAGAGGAGAAATGCCGTCAGAATTTGCCAGACAACCAAGGTCTCTTGTGGAACTTGATCGGTGGAAAGCCACAGAGTTTCGGCAGTTCCTCCTCTACACCGGTCCCATTGTGCTGAAAGACCTACTCTCAGATGACCAGTACCACCACTTCTTGTGTTTGACAGTGGGTATGTCTATCCTGCTTGAGTCTGACCTGGAGCAGAGAGAAGCGTATCTAGATTACTCCAGGGATCTACTAAAGTACTTTGTAGATAACTCTGCTGACTTTTATGGAAACACTTTTTGTGTGTACAACATCCACAGCCTGCTGCACCTGCATGAAGACGTTGGGTTTTTCAAATGTTCCTTGAATGACATTTCTGCTTTCCCCTTTGAGAACCATTTGCAGTCTATCAAGCGAATGGTTCGAAATGGCCGAAATCCAATTGCACAGGTCACAAAAAGAATTGTGGAAAACGAGCAGGCAAAGCAAACTCCAAAATCATCCCACAAGAGGTATTATGTTTCGGCTAAAACTCGAGACGGTTGCTTCATCCTTGAAGACGAGATCGCGTTTGTAAGGGAGAAGAAGGGTGATGGCAATATGGTGGCGGATGTCATCTCACTGGATGATGCTAATGATCTGTTTGTAAAACCATGCAAGTCAAAGACCATCAACATTGCATACGTGAACAGACAAATGGACCAAACAAATCAACGAGTGCTGGATAAGAAACAACTGCTAAGGAAGGCTGTTTGCATTCCACATTCCGAGGGATTTGCCATCTTTCCACTTTTACACGACATGGAATAAATGGGCATTACTGAACTAAATTGAACTATTAAAGGGATACTTAACTTTAAAAAAAACTTGTGCTCATTTTATCATCTAATCAGGCTTTTGGGAACACCCAGGACAGTTTCTGTTTTTCTTCATTCAGTTTGTACTTATATATATATATATATTTGATATACATTTCTTCCCCTTCCAGGACCTTCCTATACAAACCCATTATAACGTCAAACTCCATTTTAACTATGATATATTCAATGAAAACTCCTGTCCTTTTTTCTGCTGACTCCTGACACCCTCCGAATAAGTGAGCGGGCCTTGTTTTCTTAAACATTTTTCATTTATATTTTTGTTATTTTTTGGGGGGGAAATGAAAATGATTAAATACAATAAAAGAATATAAAAAAAGCTAAAAACATGATCTGCTCACGTATTCGGAGGGTGTTAGGAGGCACCAAAAAAAGGACAGTTGTTTTCATTGAATCTATCATGGTTAAAATGGAATTTGGATTTATAATGGGTTTGTATAGGAAGGTCCTGGAAGGAGGGGAATGAATATCTAAATACTGAATGAAGAAATTCAAAAACTGTCTTGGGTGTTCCCAAAAGCATGATTAGACGATAAAATGACAAAGTTATTTTGAAAGTGAAATATCCCTTTAAACCTGTACTGTAATGGATACGATACTTTCACCAGTCAATACAACAGCTTTGTGGAAAGAAAAGCGGGCTTGCAAGAGTGGACTTATGGCTCTAGCAGTCACTATCACCTACTTAATGACGCAGTATAACATACCACCAGCAGGAAATGGCTAAGAGAGCTGGAAACTTTGGTCATCCACTTCACACGTATAAATGAATGCTCATGGACAAAAAGCAGTGAATATACTTTTGCCATGCACCGATGGATAAAGGCCTAGTAGCTGAACACACCGGTCAACACCCCAGCAGCGCAGCAGACGATTATTGGGACAGTAATTAGATTTAGTGGCTATACATTAAATAGCTCAGGATATCCGCACCTGCAATGCCGAGACTAAGCTGGGAGCCCACCTGCAATCACTGTCAAAGCAGTAAGGGCAAAACTGAGGTATGACATCGCCAAATCGCCGTTCTTTCATCATTTGATGAAGTACTAACAACATATCGTGATTGTAATGGAACATTGCAATCTTAACAATTCAAAAAAAAAAGCACTGAAAATGGATTCTCTACAATTTCATATAACATATTCTACAAGGAACACTGTGTGAAATGTCATGAATTGCAATGAAAATAGGGACTTGATGCCAAAGTTCCATAAAGCTCCTCCTTTCCTTTGCTGGGCCTTTACAGCCAGTCAACAACGATTTTAATAAATATGTTGTAATCTAATACATTTATACAGTTCCAGCAGATGTAGTGGGCCGACGTGCATCTGGCCACTTTTCCAAATCCACATTACAGTCTTTTCATTTTGAAATGTGTTCATTGTTTGTCTATTACAGTGTGTTTTATCTTTGTTAGAAATTCATGAACAGAGATTAATTTTATATTTTTTATTCACAGAACATGTCGCAGATGTCACAGCGAAAGACCGGCAGGGTCTGCAAAAAGAAGACCTATCCGGACTATGTCGAAGGTAATCACCTGTTGTATTATTTGACCTCACACATGACATACACATTTTGAAGACTCATTTCGAGTTTTAAAGTCTAAACACCTGCCATCGGTTGTTTTCTAGGTCCCTTGTATCCTTCACCCCCGAAAAATTTTCGGAAGGGTGTTAATACAGTGGCCACAATAGGTAATTTTAAATGCATCTTTATTCACCTTCACAACTATAACAGATTAATCTGTGTAATTATTCATAAGAGTCTAATGGAGTAATTTGGGCTTCTTTTTTTTCATCCCAGCAGTTCCATTGCAGCAGGTAGCCATTTCAAAGACCACAGGTAGCTAATTTGAAATGCATCTTTAATCACCGTCACATTCACCTTTATAACAGATTAATCTTATATATGTAATTATTTATAGGACTTTATTGGACTAACATGAGCTTTTTTGTTTTGTTTTTCCCCCCATCCCAGCAGTTCCATCCCAGCAGCCAAAACCAGTGGCCAATTCCAAGACCACAGGTAACCGTGTTGGCATTGAAAAAACTCAAGCAAATTAATGTGCATGGGTGAATATAATTAATTTTTAATGAGATTGTATATTCCCTCTCTCCTCTCTCTCTCTCTCATGGCTATTTAGCCGTTGTAAAGTGTCTTGAGATAACTTGTTATGATTTTACACTTTAATAAAATTGAATTGAATTGAATTATATGTGAGAAAATATACAATCTTTTTGGTGGTAATGTGAGCTATTTCTTTTTATCCCTTGTACACCAACCCCACAAGTTGATCTCCACAGGTAATTCACCCTTTGTCAAGTACACCCTTATTTGGGAGTTTAAGTACTAACATGGTGAATATACGCCATGTTTCATCGCCATGTATCATCTGATTTTAAAATTGAGGAAATAAATGTTTGGAGTAATGTGAGTATCCTTTTTTTATTTGTTTTAAAGCTCAAGTCCACCACCAGCCGCAGCAAAAAAAAGGTAATTGTCATTCTTAATCTGTGTTTTTGACCCTCCCCTAATCTGACACTTTAGTTGAATATAGTTGCATAGTTGAATATTAATGCAATTAGTGTTTTCTACCTAAACCATTGCTGGGTGAGTTTCTAGATTTTGCAAACTGATGATTTATAAAATTTGTTGAATCCTGTTACAGGTAGTAGAGATGCCCCAGCCCCAGGGAGAGGAACCTCAGCCCCGTGTGAATGTGAGTAATCGGACTTAGGCCATATAAAGTGTGTGTGTGTGTGTGTGTGTGTGTGTGTGTGTGTGTGTGTGAGAGACAAAACATAACTCATGATTGTGTTGATCGTCTCCCAAACAACATTAAAATAACATTGGGTTGTCCCAGAGATGAAATGGCCCTTTAATAGGTTCTTGGTCTACTTTTTCAATGCATTGTCTGTTTGTTTTTTTAATGATGTATTACCATGTCCTGTCCTTGCTTGGTTTAACACGCTCTGGATTAAGAGCATCAGCCAAATGCCTTGTTTAACTGTAAAACAAACGTCTTGTTGTTGGCCCAGATAACCCCTCGGAAGATTTTTGGGGCCCTCAGCCCGAAACCTCAGCTGACCAGCCCGAAACCTCAGCTGACCAGCCTGAAACCTCAGCTGAACTGACAAAATGTAAGACTAATCTCTAATTTCAAGTTGTATCATTAAAAATAAAAATAATTGTCAAAGGTGAACAGTTCTGTCCCCCCTTTTAATTAGCTTGGAATCCAGATGCTGAGGAAGAAATGGAGGATTCCGTCACAGAGTTGTCTAGTAAGTTTGTAATCTTTAATCTTTATTCGTTTTATTTTGTCCATTAATACTTGTCCTTATTTAAATTCTCACTAAATGCACCCATTACCGTCACTGTTAACCTCCCTAGGTGAATCCTTGGCCACTCCAAAAACGGTCTTGACCCAGCGACCTCTTCTAACATCTACACCAGGTATCATTGCAATGTTAAGTAATTTCAAACTCTACCGACGGTGAATAATTTCATTATTGGCAATTAATGCCTGTAATGTTGAAAAATAAGCTTGGGTAATTGTTCTCCACTATGTTTAGGTACAAGAGGACTTCTACCTAAATATAATGTTGAATATAGTAATTTTTGTATGTTTTATCACCCAGGACATGATGGACAGTCCACCCCGGTGGCCCGAGGGAAGGACTGTGCACAACGCAGTCCTACACCACAGGGTCAGAATGATTACATTGTTTTTAACCTTGTACAGCATATACCATAAATGGTGTAAGTGAAAAGGTTTGATTTCAAAGTGCTATTTTCTCTCAGCAGATAACAGATGGCACACTCCGAAGCTCCCAAAACAAGGTATGTTTTGATAAGTACAGCATTGTTCACAAGGGTGACTGTGTGAGTTATTGAAAATATAAGTCTTTATCCTCTTCTCCCAAATGGGAGAAATACTGGTGGCAAGAAGACTTGTCCACGCCTAAAGCCTGGAATGTCTTAAATTTTATGTTCTTTCTCTTCCTGCAGATATTCGAGGGCAGACCACCCCAGCACCCACTGAGCACCCAATGCTGACCCGGGCTAGGACCCCACAGGGTAAGATATTATCGATTATAGCATTTATCACAATGGTGACTGTAAATGAGACATTTACTTACCATAGCTGCCACCGCTGCTGTGTACATTGTTATAGATTAGACATCAGAATGTCAAAGATGTAAGATTATCAATGTTTCTAAGCCTGTACTGAATATACCACAAATATTAAGTTTAAAGGTTTAATTCCAATGTGCTTTCTCTCCCAGATGTTAATCGCAAGCGCACTCTGCCAGCGCAAAGGAAAGTGGGGACACAAGGTATGTTTTGAAAAGTACAGCAACGTTCTCAATGGTGACTGTGTTAGTTAGTGAAAATACAAATGTCTTTATTCTCCGTTCCTAAATAGCAAATAGTGTCAAAAAGACTCCAGTCCACTCCTACAGACAGGAATTAAGTTATTTTTGTATGTGCTATCTCTCAGCAGATAATGGTGGCCACACCAGCCCAGTAGTCTCTGGGAGGGCCAAGACCCGGACCCGCAGTCCACAGGGTAACATTTTATTCATTATTGCATTGATCACAATGGTGACCGTAAATGAAACTATAATTATCTCTGTTGCCCCCGCCCCTGCGTTCATTGTTATAGATTTGACATCGGAATGAGAAAGATGTATGGTTAATAATGACCATGTTTTTAAGCCTGTATACCATTTTGTGGTATATGCTGAAAGTGAAAAGATTTCATTTCAATCCGCTCTCTCTCAGCAGTTAAGCGACGGCAGACCACCCCCAATGACCCTGGTAGGGGAAAGACCCGGGTCAGAACACCACAGGGTAAAACTTTATTGATTTATAGTGTTGATCACAATGGTGACTGTAAATGAGACCTTTAATTGCCCTTGCTGACCCTGCCTCTGTGTAAATTTTAATAAATTAGATTAGACATTGGAAGGTGAAAGATGTCAGATTAATGACATTAGTTTTAAGCCTGTAGAGCATATACCATAAATGGTGTAATTGGAAAAGTTTGATTTCAATGCCCTTTCTCTCCCAGTAGATAAACGCAAGGGCACTCCGCCGGTACCCATTGTCCGCAGGACACAAGGTATGTTTTGAGTAGCCTACAGCACTGTTCGAAATGGTGAAGGTCTGAGTTAGTGAAAAAAAAAAATGTATTCCCTGCTCCCAAGTAGCAAATAGTAGTGTCAAGAAGAAACCAGTCCACGCTTAGAGCCAGCAATTACGTCATTATATTATGTCTTATCTCCCAGCAGATAATCAAAGGCAGACCACCCCAAAAGTGCCTGGGAGGGGCAAGCCCCTGTCCCCACAGGGTAAACATTATTGATTAAAGCATTGATCACAATGGTGACTGTTAATGAGACATTTAATTGCATATGCTGAGATTAGACATTTTAGGGTGAAAGATGTTTTCAGATTGACATTGTTTTTAAGCCTGCAGAGCAAATACCACAAATACCGAGTGAAACGTTTTGTGTCTTCTCTCTCAGCATCTGATGGAGGAAGATTGAAATCACGGACGCCACCGGGTAACAATTTGTTGATTATAGCAGTGATTGATATTGGCAATGATCACACAGAGTTTATAGCTGAGAAATTCAATTCCCTCCATTTATTGCAGCTCTCGCAAATCGACTGTCAAATGTGGCTCGCCAAATACTTCTAAGTTCAAAAGGCAAGTTTATAGGACATGGTTGAGAGATTGTTAGATGTCTTTGCAAAGATAAAAGTGCATTCATTTTAATGTTTTTCCACCCCAAACAGTGAACCGTGGGATGAGCCAGACAAGCAAGGGTGAATTTCTGTTTTATCTAATGATGATGACATTGATGATGGAGTAATTAAGACGCGCATTCAATCATTTAGTATGAAAGGGATCTAAATGTTGAGTTTGTATTTAAGATGAGTATGTTCTTTTAATCCCTATGCCAACAGAGACTCCCTCTACTTCTCAAATAAGGCCCTCTACTTCTCAAAGGCGCTCTGCTACTCCAGAAGGTACTAATTGACTACATACAGCATTTATCTTCAATGGTGATGGTTCTAGTATGACCTGTAATTTCATTTTCTTTCACCCTCAGCTAATACTTCTGGTAGTCAGCGGGCCCGACGAGAAAGTAACAAAGGTACATTTATTAGGTTTTAATGACGGGCAGGGTAACTACAGCTCTAATCTTGTAAAGCAAGCAGTGATATTTATTGTGTACATCGGCCAGAGTGAATCATCACATTCAGCCATTTATTGTTTCATTCTCTAATTCAACAGCTAAGAAGAAGGAATATACATTTCCAATGTCGGAAAAAAGTAAGAAAATAAATATTTTTAAGCTAATAAACTAACACAATTTTGAATGTTCATTGGTCTTTAAAGATATGAATTATTTGTTTTTACTCAGTGTTCCAGAAGGTCGTGGTGGAGACCTTGTTGCAAATTCTGGACGAGTTAAAGGCCTCAAACCATTTAAGATGAGTATGTTCTTTTAATCCCTATGCCAACAGAGACTCCCTCTACTTCTCAAATAAGGCCCTCTACTTCTCAAAGGCGCTCTGCTACTCCAGAAGGTACTAATTGACTACATACAGCATTTATCTTCAATGGTGATGGTTCTAGTATGACCTGTAATTTCATTTTCTTTCACCCTCAGCTAATACTTCTGGTAGTCAGCGGGCCCGACGAGAAAGTAACAAAGGTACATTTATTAGGTTTTAATGACGGGCAGGGTAACTACAGCTCTAATCTTGTAAAGCAAGCAGTGATATTTATTGTGTACATCGGCCAGAGTGAATCATCACATTCAGCCATTTATTGTTTCATTCTCTAATTCAACAGCTAAGAAGAAGGAATATACATTTCCAATGTCGGAAAAAAGTAAGAAAATAAATATTTTTAAGCTAATAAACTAACACAATTTTGAATGTTCATTGGTCTTTAAAGATATGAATTATTTGTTTTTACTCAGTGTTCCAGAAGGTCGTGGTGGAGACCTTGTTGCAAATTCTGGACGAGTTAAAGGCCTCAAACCGGGGGGACGACACGGAAGATGAGGACTTTGAACTCCCTTTATCCAGCATGAAGGAGGTGGAGAGGCTTTGCAGTGAACTGCAGAAGGGAAGCAACCTCAAACGTTCACTGGTAAATCGAATAAAGATGCTGTAAATATTATTATTATCATACATTGTTAGCACAACGTTTAAAACGTGCTATATCATACAGATCAAACGGCTCTCTGGTCTGGGCGGCAAGGATCCGAAGACCTGCACCCGAAAAATCATGGACAGGTATGAATATAAATTGATCACGAACATGAAACCAGGGCAGGAATTTCATGGAGGCCATAAAGATTATGGCCGTCGTTGCCCCTCACTTTGGCCTTATGTTCTCAAAACAATGTTAACTGAGGCCACAGTGGCCCTAATGCCCAGGCTGACTAGCACTTATGGTCAATATGTAGACGGTAGACACCAGTGTCTCTTGTCACGTGGACGCCACTGTCTTGTTGTTGAGATTATGAAATCTTAACACAAAGATCATATTGTAAATTAACCCATTAATTCAACAAAGTATTTCAAACGACTATAAACATTTCTTATTTGCTATCCTTCTTGCCCTGGCATTTTCCCCTTTGTGCCCTAATAAAATGGACAACACCAAAGGGCAAGTGTCCTTGCCCCTAAAATGATTAAATTTCAAGCTTGCATGAAACCTTTGAATAGACAATAAAGTTGGTTGTTTGAATGTGGTAGTGTATTATTATTGTTTCATAGAAATTGTCTTCATTGTAAGTTGCTACAGTAATCATTAGAGCATGTATATTTGTGTTCTATCCATTTCAGACTTTTAAGCAATGCAGTAATGCAAAGCTTCAACCTGCTGGGTGGTGGGCAACAGCAGAAGAAGGCGTTTAAAAAAACAGCCTTGTTCTCCATTGTTTATGGTAAAAAAATATATATCTGCTATTTGTTTTTCTCTTTTTTTTTAATACTACTTCCTATCACTGACACATTTATTAACGTAAGCAGAATAATTCCCTCCCCTTCTAGGAACACATTTTTGAACGTAAGCAGAATAATTCCCTCCCCTTCTAGGAACACATTTTTGAGTATTACAGTGCATCTACGTTATGTAGTACAGTACTGTTTTTCTTAACATTTTCTACGAAAGCCACAGGTGTAAGGTATCGAATATTTATGGAATTTTGTTTCTAGTTGCTTCTGAAGCAAGAAAAAAGCTTTTTGAGGCATTTTTTAAATTGGACTAAGGCCTAAATGGGTTCAATAAAGACTTATGTCCTGAAATGTCTTTCTTTTTTATTTTGATTGCAGAAGCTGTGAAGAAGACGAGTAGAGATGCGACAGAGCCGGAGGTCAGCACAGCGATCGCCGATCACCTCAAACAGGCGCCAGCTCGAAGTGGTGGGGCGCGCTTCAAGAGGACAGCACCCAACTGATCTGTCCCGTTTCCCATATTCCCTCTCAAGTGCCCACCACGCCTTATAACAGGGGTCTTCAACGTTTTCAGGCCCAGGACCCTTTTAGTTGAGAGTTGGATGAAGCAGGGACCCCCAACACCTTGTCATAGATTCCATATGGTTTCATTGTTTGACAGCACAATCGTCAGTGTATTTTGGATTCATGTAAATTTGTTTTTTCAGATATTTTCATGTAAAAAAAAATCTTCAGATATTTAAACACTTGAACGTTAATACTTCCCTTATTGCCTCCTGAGTGCCCAACATTGCCCTATAACATGGCTGTTCAATGTTTTCAGGCCAAGGACACTTAAGTTGAGAGTTGGATGAAGCAGGGACACCTACCTTGTCATAGATTCCATATGGTTTCATTGTTTGACATCGTCAGTCTATTTTGGATTCATGTAAATTTGTGTTTTCAGATATTTAACCACTTGAACGTCAGTTTTAGTAAACTTTACTTTTCACTACTTAGTCTGCTCTTTTTCCCCTCCACACCAAAGCTCTTTGCCGAAAATAGGTGATCTACAAGCTCACAACGCCTCGCAGCACGAGGCGTTGTGATGTAGATCTGCTATTTTTGGCTAAAGTTCCAATTGACACTAAAATGTCTATCACTCAAAGATTTGGAGGGCCCCCTGTAGTAACTCTGAGGACCCCCTGGGGGTCCCAGAACCCCTATTGGAGACCTATTGGTTTCTAATGTTTGTTTGTTCTGTGCTATATCTATGTTTGAAAAAGTAAAAGTTCAAGACAACTTGAAACAAGTTTTGTCTTTTTTATTTTGTGTAAAAACATGGGTACTTTTCCACCAGTGGTATTTAGACAACATACTGCATTTTATTTACCTAATTATGCATTGTTTATTAGGATTCTCAAGACCTTGTATTCCTCTATTTTGCTAAAAATAGATGTTGTTATTAAATGTATTGATATCCAGTGTTAAAATATAGACCTAAATGCTAAACGGTAAAAGGTCCAGAAAGAGAAACAACATTGCAAATAAATTGTGTGAACATTCAGGGAGTACATGTATCAAGGTAAGCATTACAGGGATATGTTGGGCTCTTTGTATCAAGGTAGCATTAGATGACCGGTAAGCGAGTTTCTAAATTCTAGGAGAGCTAAGGCAAAACCACGCCCCGGACTCATTTTTGAAGCTTGTGATTGGCTGAACCGGAGATAGGGAGCGCTACATTGTAGTCACTTGGACCGCGGAGGTGCACCAAAACCTGAACCTATCCTTAACCATTCCTAACCCTAACCCCAACTCTAACCCTAACCTTAACCTCAGTAAAACAGACGCTGAGTAGCTAACCTGCCGACGCTTGGGAAAACGAGCGCTCCTTGCCTTAGCTCTCCTAGAATTTAGAAACTCGCGACCGGTAAATGATGTGCTCTTAATAGAAAACCTGGGTCAACAGTACATTGGGAAGCTTTTAAATTAATGGTTGTGAATATCTTAATAGACATGTTATTTAAATCCCATGTATAGACTCGGATGTCGTTTAGACGTATAAGAGACGTAAATAGATATCTAGTGTAAAAAATGGTCTACCAGAGGTATAGATTTGCAAGTTTTTTAGACGTATAAACTTAGACTAGACGTCTAATAGACATATAATATACGTATATGTCTATACCTGGGTTTAAATTTGGTATAAGCATGAACGTCTATTAGACGTCTAATTGTATACTCGGGTATAAACTTAGACGTATAATATACGTATATTATACGTCTAGTATAAGTTTAGACGTATAAAATACTTGCATATCTATACCTCTGGTAGACTATTTTTTATACGTATAGACCTAGACGTCTAGTATAAGTTTATACATATATTAGACGTCTAATATACCTCAAAATGTTTGCTGGGGTGAGACACCGCCACTGAGCTAAAGCGAGCGAGTCTCCGTGTGGAGCGTTGCAAAGTCCGTCCGAGTTATGTCCTGATAGGGACAGAATAGTACATATTCGTCCCCCCAACTTTCGGCACCTCCGCGCGGTCCAACTGAACACAGCAACCACCTTTATGCTTAGGTTTGTTGGTCGCGTCCCAAAACCACCATGAAACACCAACGGTTCCTTTGTTGTGGAAACGCCACGCCAGAAACATTCTACTTCCGGAAGATCCGGCTTCCGGATCAACGTGTTTAGCGCATGCGCAATAATGGATCCAGGCACTGTTGCTTTAATGCCTTTCGCCCCCTGGTGGAGGAGATGTGATTGATTGATTGAAGGCTTTATTAGAAGTTTGCATAGGAAAATGTACAGATTCATGACGGTACAGTTCACTGGTACAAGGTCTACTAAAAGGAGATCCATGAAAAGACTAAGCTTATTTCAACAGGAAACCATTTAAGTATCTCATATAACATTGAATGACAGACAAATAGAACACAGTACTATGCAGTAGATATGTAAAGAAAAAGGGGGGAAAAAAAAGAAAAGAAAACAGTAAATCTAAACAAACAGTAAGTATATACAAGGAATATACAGTAAATCTAAACAGACAGTAAGTATGTACAAGGAATATACAAGTATACAAGTATATACAAGGAAGGGGCAGGGAGGGTAGGGTTGGGCTAGGTTTTTTACCAGTTGCGAACGGCTGCTGCCTGTAAGTGGTTTTTCAGGGCAATTTTAAAGGATGCTAGTGATCCACACTCCTTTATGGCCTTCGGTAAGGCATTCCACATTTTTGTGGTGTAACTGTCACTGAATGACTGACAGACTGATTCACTAGTGCAGGGATTCCCAAACTTTTTTGGCTCAGGGCACCCCTATAAATATTCTTTTCATCCGAGGCACCCCTACATTATATTCATAATTTTCACTCCCAGCACCTTATGTTTATAGCATATTTTAGTGATTATGTTGTGAGATAGGCCTAATAGCCATTTTGGTTAAGACTTAGAACTGACTGAAAATTGCTCTGTACTTCAAGTTTAAAATTATACTAATTGTTAGTTAATTAAGTAATAATTGGAGTAAATTCCAAATATCATCAAATGATCTCGCGGCACCCCTGGACTGCTGTCGCGGCACCCCAGGGTGCCCCGTCACCCACTTTGAAAACCCCTGCACTAGTGAGTCAGTAGGATACAACAGCAGTGAAAAGACAGAAATGAGTGTGGGGAAGAATCATTTGGCATAACTACTACATTGGGGAGAACAAGGGGTAAAAAGAAAAAGAAAGAACTGCATAACAACCGTCATGTTTTATTCTTTTGACACATTTTCTTTCACATCAGGATGTAATGATCATTAGACTCAGAGCAGAGTTTGATGTGGAATTATGTGCAGGATTTAATTTGCCCACAGATGAGAGGGGACTTCATTTAATTGACGACATTGTAAAAAAAAAAAAAAAAAGCCAGGGCTCATTTCCATTGCATTGCTTTGTATTCAGTTCATCAGCAATAACATAACATAACAGTTATCACGCCCCAAACTTCCCAAAGTGAATCAAACAAGTTATATATGTAATTCGACGACGCGATCGTAATGCCAATAACATTTTTGTATGGAAATGTTTTTTTCCGGGAAGTTATTAAAAATTCAACATAAATGCTATTCTTTCAATTTTTTTGGGTGGGGAATGTGCGATACCGGCCAAATGGTGCGTCCGGCGTCCGATTTATAGGCACCAAATTAATGCTTATTTACCTTTAGGCAACACAGATGTCTATGAAGTAATCAAGTACCCTGACTAAGTGAATGGTAAAGTACATCCTTTTTTAAACAGACTTAAAATATAATTTCAAAGAAAAAACTGCTTAGTAATTTAATCCTCTGTAACAGATCAATAGAATTACAGCATCCATTCAAAATGTATATATGTGAGGGGGTAGAAAGTTTTTTTCTGATAATTATATTTATTTTCTTTTATTTCCCTATGTTCCTGTATAAATGTATTTTGTTTTGTGTTTATTAACGCTGTTTTCCCTGAACTAACTCCTCCTTCTGTGTGCATGTGTGACTTGAAGAGAGAACTGATAGGGTAACTAGGCCCAGCAGCTCGGCCAATATGGGCGAACTGATGTCATCACTAACCAATGAGAGCTTGGTGGAACAGAGAGGCGGCCTTTATGAGTAGACTCTGTCTGGATCACTCTGATGGTAAACGGCGAGGGAGACAGACGTGTGAGCAGAGCGGACCAAATGATGTGAGCGCAGCCGAAGGGCGAGACAAGCAGCTGGCTAGAAGTGCGAGCATGTGAACCGATTGAACTGAACTGAACTTGAAGTGTGCGAACGAGTACTTTGTACAGAGCGACACGATTGTATCCAGACAACGGAGTATCGGCGAGACCGGGCGGCGATCCGGGCCAACTCCAGTGAACCGAATCCAGTGAGCGGCGACGGGGTCCAGTCCAGGCCGTTCCAGTCAGACGAAAGAGAGGGGTCCGCGTCCGCCGTGACTTCAGTGGTGCGCGCGCGTAATCCACGCAGCGGCAGCCACTCGGCTGCCCGGGTGTGAGTAGAACTTCTGTGCACCACTGTCATCTAGTCACCGACCTATAGTTTGGCAATACTTAGGAGAAAACGAAGATACTGGCCATTTGTTCTGTGTCCGCAGATTGGGGCCAGACGACGTAGCTGTTACCGAAGATTGACCGGGTCCCTCTGCACGCACCGCACTGCTGTCTCTGTATATATACCTGCTTAGAATATAGAATCATTTTGCTCTGCTTATCTCATTATTAATTCCATACCGCTTTAGATAAATATTGTGCCTTGCGCTCTGCTATCGCTATATAGAACTGTGTAATTAATTAATCCCTATTACCGTATATATATCTTTTAAGCCGTTATTCTGTATTTTAAGAGGCTTATTATAACGGCTTAACCACCCAGCGCTGCTGCACTTAAAATTAGTGTTAAAGTTAAGGGAGGAGAACTGCTATTTGGTTTTATTGTTGATTTTGTAGGTTTTTAGATTAGAGGCGCCGTAGGAGGGATAGGTTTCTTTTATTTTTATTTTGAATATTGTATTTTTATGGCGTATAGAAGCCCCCTGTAATTAGCTAATAAAACTTTGTTATACTTTTCTATTGATGTGTCCTGGTCCAGTCTCTCAAGGGTTATATTGCTCTGGTATTTGCCCGTATACGAACCTGTGGTCCTTGGTTACAAAAGGCACTGTTTCTCCAGTGAGCCTTTTCCTCTTTTACAGAGGTGGCGTTGTCGGAAAGTTCTATGATTATGGGGTATGCTAATGATAATATCTAAATAATACACTATGACAAAAAGGTATAACTTCATTATTTATTGGCAGAAACTCAGTAATTACATTTGAAGGTTTGACAAGGGTACCAGTTTTAATACTGGCTGTTAATGTGAGTCGGGCCAGCCTTACATATATCAACATGTTTTGTTGATATTTTTACATTAATTTTGAATTGATTAACGGAAACAATGAATTCTTTAATTCTGTCAAGTTTTAAATTGCCATTTATTTTGAGAAGCAAATTGTTTAAATCGGATCCAGAGAGTGGTGTCATTTCAGGGGGAAAAACTAGAAGTGGCAAAAATAATTGCCATTGGGATCTTAGTATAATCTTTCTTTTCAAATATTTTTATTACATTTTCAAATAGAAGTAGCACAGAGGCTCACATGTAGATTACAATGTACATTATTATGAGTGAAAAAATCTACATCGACATGTTGTGAGCTTGTAGATCATGCTCTGGTCCGCTTCACCTGCGCATGCCTCTTGCTGCTCAGGCACCGTCAAATCCTGATTGTTTGTTTATATGCAGTAGCTGTAGATCAGCTAGTTGTAGATCAGCTATTTGTACTATTTAAAAAATGTTTTACAAAATGCGCACACGCACACACGCACGCACGCACGCACGCACACACGCACACACGCACACACACACACACACACACACACACACACACAATAATTGTATTTGATTATATATCATCTATATTTCAAAACATACCTCCAGTCCTTCATCTTAGAATGGCCCCTGGTGATATTAAGGATCCGTGGTTCTCAAACATATTCACGTCAAGGACCCCCAAATTAATGTGTAGGCCTATATTATTTGGCCACGGAAATCACTGGGTAACTGGGATGAAAAAACGCCTTCCTCAGCGTTTCAAAACTCGAAGTCCGCCGGGCCGAAACGCATCCAATGTTTATCATTTGCATATACATTTAAACTTTATGTTGGTTTGTTTACTGTTGAGTGAGAAAACAACATTGCACATTAAGTTAATCATCTGGGGACTCTTGAATGTCCCCTCACTATTGCAATTGACTGGTTTATTTATTTATTCATTTTTCCCAACCGTGATGGGTAAGCTATTTGGAAAATGTAGCAAGCTACATTACTAGTTACTCTGATTAAATATAGCTGAACTACACTATAAGCTATCCCCAAAGAAAGTTAGCAAATTTCCGTTATGCTACTTAGAAGTGTAGTTAAGCTATGTAGCTTAGCTACCTGTGGCTAGCTACTGCCCATCAGTGCCAATGATTAATAATAATAATAATAAAGGTAGGGTAATAATAATAATACGAAAAATTCAACATTTTTATTTCACAAAAACTAATTGTGTTTAATCAAGTAGCGGGAGCCACATACGGCATTGATTGATTAAAATGATACTTTATTAACAGTTGCAATGGTACAGATTTATACAAAAGGATGCTTAAAGGATGACCCCCAGGGCTCATTTCCATTGAGGTCCTTCATATTCAATTCACCCTTTGTCAAGTCCTGCCCATTGTCCCATCCCTCTTCACACCCATTGGTTGCAGTGTCTTGGTGGGACATTCGGTGGGACACTCCATCCACTACCATTCTAATTCAGTTGCTTCGTATTGTTATTCTGTGTGTTCAATTCTAATTTAAAACTTGGTTTCAGTCAAATGGAGCTGCTCAGTGGCAATATAGTGACTCAGCATGTTTTTATTTCTACAACAATTATGTTTTAGCAAATTCAACATCAAAAAGGCGGAACCAGGGCGGGACAAGGCAGATAGAGCCTGCTGGTTGGTCAGTCAGGGACCAACCAAAAGGCTGACAAAGGGTGAATTCAACAAGACATTTAATGACAAAAACAACGTAGGCCTATACACGAGTAGTCAAAACATGAACTAAAATGTACAGTAAGCAGACTTATTGCAGAGGCCAGGTACAAATTGACGATATAAACTCAGCACAAAAAGAAAGGAAACATATTAATAATTAATTATATCCCCTTTAATAATACCAGATTGTATTGTGTTTTATATCATTTATATCGTAGATTTGTTACCTTTACAACGAGGTACAGCTTGTAAGCATCGGTCATTCGAGGCATGAGCTACACAGCCAAGCGTGTGGGTAGCGCCGACCAGAATTTTGTAAAAATGGCTTGCAATACACTGTTCTTCTGGCATTTACTCTCGTTTTGGGCTTCCCTGACACTGAGCTTAACATTAACAAAGTGTAAAAATGGCCAATATATGTTGTTTTTTTCTTTCCTTATTACTGTGGTAGAGTGCAGTCATTCAATTCTCCAAATGCACCAAAAGAACAGTATTGCAGGCCTGCCAGGCCATTTTGACCATTTTTGGAGGGGCGCTACCCACAGCCCACGTTTGGCTGTGTTGCTCATTCCACGAATGCCCGATGCTAACAAGCTGTGCCTCGTTGTAAAGGTGACGAATCAATGATAACAATGATATCAAACACAATACCATTTGGCATAATTAAAGGGGAAATATAATGGACCAAATGTTGGCAAATTCTGGTCGGCGCTACCCCCACGTTTGGCTGTGTAGCTCATGCCTCGAATGCCCGATGCTTACAAGCTGTACCTCGTTGTAAAGGTGACGAATCAACGATAACAATGATATAAAACACAATACAATTTGGTATTATAAAAGGGGAGATATAATTAATTATTAATATGTTTCCTTTCTTTTTGTGCCGAGTTTATTTAGGTGCTCTTTTAGAGCTCTTTTTCAAACCCGTGACACGCTCTCATGCATCAGAGCCTATGTGGTATATGCACCTGGACCGCTAGGTCAGCGGGGGCCCCAGGATACAATAATAGATTTAACTTCTTTCCATTAATCATCACCGTGATTGACTGGATTATGGGCGTTTTAAATCTTCTCTGCTGTAAACACATAAAGCAAAATAATGATGGAATTAATTATCTCTTGTGTTAATTTAGAGGCAAGGTGCCAATACAGAGCTTACTTCCTCTTCTGCACTGAATTCTACTTCCTCTTCTGCACTGAATTCTGCACAGTAAAGTTTTTTTAAAGAAGGAAAGAAAAGAAAAAAAGTCTGTTAATACTGCATCAAATGCAGTCAACAAACTACGCTATAAAAACTGGTAAGCTGATGAAAGAAATCTGCATTTTCACAATTTCTATCTGTGATAATAATACTTGTCATAAGAATTAAGGGTAAACTGAGCGCTGACCCAAAATACACTCGGCCGGATTCTTTCGACAGGAGGAATAGGTTTCCGAGGTTTAGGAATTAGATAGAAAAAGCCAAAACATCTCAAAATATAAAGAAAGATTGAAAGTATAGAAAATCATATTATCATATTGAACATTTCTGGTGTGATATATAACAAAAATAAAACATTTGTAGCAGTGAAAACCTTTTTTTATATATTTTATTAGTAGTTATTAGCAGAAGAAGGAAAAAAAACACAGGAAAGTAAAGTTCAATACAAGGTGGAAAGAGGATTTTAACCCAACAAAGCACTATGGCTTGCTTCCATTGGGGTCCTTTGTACTCAATTCATTGAAACATTAGATGACAATACTATGCAATACACAGTCAGATATCAGAAACCAAACATATGTACAGCAAACAAATCAGAAATAATAATGACAATCATCAGAGAAATGGTTGAGGTGTTTTTCCGTAGCTTAAAAGAAAACAAATGAAGTGAGTGAGTGTGCGTTCCCTTCCTCCCTTCCTAATGTCCTGAAATGCCTGGAGTCGGGAGGCTCCCACTCTCTTAACCCCTTTTAGGTCTAACCTATAGAATAGGGCTAAATCAGAAATTAGCCTACAAAACATATATGTTGCTACATACTGTACATGTACTGTAAGCCCCTCCCAAACAGCAAAATGTGTTCCCGGCCTGAATGGGTTAATTCTCAACAAATCTCTATGCTTCAGATTTTACTATAATGAGAAGACGTGAGTTTCAATGTCTTGTGTCAATGTGTTTACCTCTGAGATGTTAGCCTGTATAAATACAATGATTTGAGAACCTAAGTGCAGCTGAATAGTTAACACTGCTCAGCAGCACTAATTAATAGTTTGTGAACGTCATGACAGTCTCTAGAATCAGTAACATGTGGATGATAACTGACAATGTGACGGTTTCCGGTTTTACCGGTTCGATCTGGTTTACTTGATGATACCGGTTCAGTTTATGAATACCGACTAAACCAAGTTGGGGGAAAAATCCAATTAAAATATATCTTACAAATGTAAACGTATGCTGTCGGCGTCACGTGTATTACATTCATTCGGTATTGTTTTTATTATGTTTGTGAATATACTGAGTGAGTCTAGGAGCACATTCTGCTACTGTTGACAGCTCACTGCTCGGAGTTTAGTGCTAATGCGACCAGTTTTCTAAAGTGTGCATTGGTTTGGGGCGCAGGTAAAGTAAGGTGACATATATGATTATGGCGATGCATGCACTTGGACATTTCTCCTTTCAATATGACGTTTCTTATTCTTTTGGTCTCGCTGCTAAACGCATGTCTTGCACTGATCTTAAAGGGAATGGCAGCTGATACTCTTTCTGATTGGTTTGATTAAAGTAACACCCAACACCCATGAATAATTCAGGGACGTTTTACCGTGAACTGCTTTGATGCATTGTTCAGAATTCCGCACCCACAATAGCAGAATGGCATTGGTCACACCTCCACAAGACCTGGCGTTAATTAAGACATCCATAATACAGTTATTTGAATCCTCCTTATCTTGACCAAGCATTTGCCACAAACCGCAGCTAAAGGGTTTGCCTGCCTGTATGAAGCCAGGGTGCCAGCCTGCTACACTACGTTTCGTGGATCAGTTTTATCATTTAGCTTCTCAGTCTGGCCATGATTCAGTTGACTCGTATATCAGTTTTGACGGAGGCGATGTTGTTGCTGATCGGATGTTGTTCCAACAAATCAGAGTAGATTAGGGTAGCTACGTCATCAGCCAGCCAATACACACTGGTGTATTTGTCCCACCCCCACCACAGACCAATAAGAAGCCACATTTGGATTCCACTCGCATTCTATGTCTCACCTCCCCTTGGAGAGAGCAAGCTGTCCAGACTGAGAAGCCAAGTGACAAAATAAATCCATGGAGCGTACCACAAACTGCACAAGTAAAGGAGTTTTAACCTGTATGCTTTTCCCCTATGTGAGTCCTCATGTGTACTTTTAAATGACCACTCTGACCACATCCTTTACCACAAACTGTACAAGTAAAGGGTTTTTCCCCTGTATGAGTTCTCATGTGTGCTTTTAACTCACCACTATGAACACAGCCTTTACCACATATTGTGCAAGTAAAAGGCTTTTCCCCTGTATGAGTCATCATGTGTACTTTTAACTCACCACTTCGACCACAGCCTTTACCACAAACTGTACAAGTAAAGGGCTTTTCCCCTGTATGAGTCCTCATGTGTGTTTTTAAATGAACACTTTGACCATAGCCTTTACCACAAACTGTACAAGTAAAGGGTTTTTCCCCTGTATGAGTCCTCATGTGTACTTTTAACTCACCACTTCGACCACAGCCTTTACCACAAACTGTACAAGTAAAGGGCTTTTCCCCTGTATGAGTCCTCATGTGTGTTTTTAAATGAACACTTTGACCGTAGCCTTTACCACAAACAGTACAAGTAAAGGGCTTTTCCCCTGTATGAACAACAGTGTGCCTCTTCAGATGTTCCTTGCGATTAAACATTTTGCCACACACCGTACAACTAAGAACTTTCTTCCCTGTGTGGCTGTTCTTGGAGTGAGTTTGTTTTGACAATGGCAGATCCTGGGACAGCTTGTGGCTTAAAGACAATGTTTGTCCTTCCTCATTGTGTGTCTTGTGTGAATCCAGTGTGTTTACAATCGACTGACCTTCCCTGGTCTCCTCCCACTCATCACTGTCTTCAGTGATGTCAGATTGAGAACAGTGTGGAGAGAGGAGCTGGTCACCACTAGTTGGTTGTGATGTTCCACAGTCCTCTACATCAGCTTGTGTTTTCATGTGTTCAGTTGAGGTGCTGGCTACAGCCTCTGTCTCTCTGTTTTCATCATCACCTTCACTTTTCACTGCTAGTAATGTCAACGTTGATCCATCAGCCTCCTCTTGTAGTCGCTCCTCCTGTTCCTCTTTAATCTGTGGAGGTTGTGGTTCCTCCAGACTGGGACTCCCCTCCTGATGTTCAGGGAAAAGCTCCTCTTTACACACAGGGAGGGAAACGAAGTCTAGGAAAGAATAAAAAGATAAAATGAGAGAAAAAAACATTAAAGGTTTTGTTATTTTATGCAGCGTTTCCTCTGTTTTAGAGCTTTGGTAGTTCCAAATCACGAGTCTATTCTCATGCATTAAAAAAGCCATTTCCTGCAAACATTCTCTCTAAGAGAGACAGCGAGAGAAGAGCAGAGAAGAGAAGAGAAGGCATGAAACGTACTGATGTCCAGGTGGTTTTCAGATTCCTGTTTAACAGAAACACTCCAACTCATCTTCACCTTCAGGCTGGACTCTGCACACTGGTCTGCAATGAAGGAATATAATAAGGACTTTATTAAGATATGGTATTTGATATGACATGAGTAAGGACTTGCATATTTATATGAAAAAGTGGGTTGGCCATCTCTCGCAGTTTGTAGAGAGCAACATTGTCTTTTATTTATTTATAAAGGCCTTGTGTGTTAAGCTTCTGTTGTATGGTAAATGTATATAGCGCCTTTATCCAAGGCGCTTTACATAGATTGTGCATTGCTTTCACCCATTCACACACAGATGGGGAGGAACCCATGCCACCAACTTGCTCATCGGGAGCAGATAGGGGTTCAGCATCGAGAGGCAGTTGTGCGTTACAGGACAAGTATGCATTGACTATTTACAATATAGCGGTACTAGCACCAATCGCCAGCCCATTAGGCTCCATGCAAGCCATAATAGAAAACATTGGGCCTCTTCCTTACTTTCTTCACAGGTGTAGCTAATGGATACTAATGAAGGGTCAGTTCCATTCTGATCAAAAATTGTGCATCTTGTCTCGCTGGAAACACTCTGCTACACCAGTGGACCTCAAGGTGTGGTTCAGGGACCCTGGTTCCTTGGGGGGGTTCCAAATGGTCCCTTACGGGTGTTTAACTCTGGGAGTGTACAAATGGAACCAGATCAACCCGTAAGGGTCCATTTGGTTCCATTTGTACACTCTCATAATAATAATAATAATTGTCATAAGAATTAAGGTAACCGGAAAACTCAAAACCTAACCCAAAACACACTCCCACTATTCCAAGAAGGAATAGTTTTCAGAGGTTTAGGAATAGGGTTTTAAACATAGTTTTACTGAAGTTACGTTTAAGAATAAGGTTTGGTTTAGACCTAGTTTAACTAAGGTTAAGTTTAGGAATAAGTTTAGACGTAGACATAGAGGTTGCTTTTAGGAATACCTGGTGCCGCACGTTGCAATATCGCCAGCATTTGACACGGGCAAGCGTGTTTTGGGCTTGAATTCTTGTATTCATTAACACACTACAAACCTATCCTGTACAACATTACTACAGGATTAAACCACATTAAATAAAACAGTACATACCTATCCTGTACAACTTTACAACAGGTTGTAAAGTAAATAAAACACTACATACCTATCCTGTACAACTTCACTACAGGTTGCATCATTGCATCCAACAGTCCACGTCCCTTGTCCATCTCTCGCTGTTCCTCTGACAACGTTGAATATGTTTGGGAGGCCATCTCTCTAGACTCTGTAGACCTCTCCCTGTGGTGCTCTGTGGAAATCACCAGTAGAAAGAACTTTTGGTTACCATGCAGCAACCGTATATTATACCATTACGTAATCAAATCAAACTACGGTATAGACGTTTAGTATGTTTTGTTCAGTTGAAAGGATCAGTCAATACTTGTTCTAAGAGATAAATTAATTGTCCCCATCCTAATGTAAGCTATTTTCGCTGCTATAGGTCAAGAGTTTGGGCCACAATGGAGCACTCACACCTCTGTCGCACCGCCAATCCAACTGATATGGCCATACATATCTGTCAGTCCTTGTCCCTTTCATGCCCATATCTGGACAGCCCATATGGGCATGACTTCTTTTGTTGATGAATCAGTCTCGCCCGATATGTTTTGATTTTCATTTTGAGAAGTGTACAGCTAAGCATGAACACAATGATGTATGTATGGGACTACTACAAACAAAACTCATGTCATGAGTTACAACTTACGACGAGCGACTATCCTTCGATTAACTAACCATCGATTTCACTGGTCAGCTTTTTTTTTTTATTCAAGAGGTTGTTGGAAATATATGTCTGACATTGATACTTTTAACCTGTCTGGTTGTAGTGGGACAAACGTGCCCACTATTGAGCCCTATGAACATTATCAGAGAGAGAGTAGGGATATAGAGTACCACAGCAAAAGCCTGATCTATACATATAAATATATGAAATATAAAGTGCTTACTCGATAACCACTGATTCTACAATTCTCTTCAGGCCCGCAGAAGTACCCTTAAATGGTAAATGGTGCATTTATATAGCGACTTTATCCAAAGCGCTTTACATAGATTTACATTCACCCATTCAAGGCACCAACCTGCTCATCGGGAGCAAACAGGGGTTCTTGCTCAAGGACTCTTCAACACCAACTCTGAGGGAGTCCGGGATCAAACTGGGAATCCTTCGGGAACCCTCTGTGTTCTGATGACGGTTTCTCTACCCCTGAGCCACTGCCGCCCTTATCTTCCATATCTTTCAATAAAGAGTGGCCATTTCAGAATGCTGTACACCTGCCAAACCAAAGGCAGAATCTCGATATTTCTATTGTTTCGAGGTCCCAGTAGCAGGGCTCCAGACTAACCCACAGGTGGTCATTCAAATGGGTCCCAGAAAAGTTTTATGAGTCCTCAATATAAAGTTTACGCGCGCAAAATGGCGTCGGACGTCGGTGGAATCAAAACATTGACGTTTCTTTCACCTGTTTAAGACTTTCTACATGGATTTTATTTGTGTTAACGTAGGGTAAAGTACGATGCTTTCACCCATGAACAATGGTGGTGTCTGTGGACATTTTTTTTTCTTTTACCGCGACGCGGTAAATTATTTTAACATGGACTCCAATGGAGGCGCATCCCCGGGACCCCAGGACCATGACATGAATGAGTCCCTGGGCGACTTGAATGAGTTTTTGATGCGGGATGCACACGTAATGACATCACTGTAATATGTATTATTATTATTTAACTATTATTATTACCCTTATTGTTATTAATATGCTGGTGAAATTGGCTTGGCAATCCTTTCTTTTTTTATACTGTCATCAGTATCATGTCGTGTGGCTTCTAAAAATCGGATTGCTAGTCTGGTAAAGAACTATGCACGACTGTTGGAGGAATTACGGTAAAACTGGGTTTGTACTTTGTCCGTATGAAGGTGTTGCACGTTGAACCTCGCTAATCTACAAGCTTACAACTCGTCGCATCCTCGGGGCTTGGAGGGCTTTTAGATCATAATGGCTCACGCACAACACCGCCGTACGGAATAAGTATAACCACGGTCTCTTTGCATGGCATGCAGTCTGCTTCACGGCTCGCATCGTTGTTTTTGTTCAGATTAACTGTAATGAGATGGAGTTATTTATTTGAGCGAGCGGACCTGTTGTCGAGAGTTAAATAAAAGAAAGAGAAAATAAGCCGCCACAGCTCGGGAACGCACCAGCTTGCATGGCTGGCTGTGCCTCAGCCTTGTAGATCGGCTCTTTTGGAGCTGTTTTAACTTGTAACCTAGATTGACAGTATGTTCTCCACCTCTTTCTGCGGTGTAAATTAACCTCTTCAAATAGCGCAGCATGTTAAGTTCCACCTGAAAAGGATGATAACGCTGCCTGTGGTAACTTTTTAACTCTGTTTACATCATATTTAGTTTCCGTGTGTTTCATGCTGCCCGTAGCTGCGCACCGTTTATGCAGCGAAAGTGATATGCGCACGTTCAGTGCAAAAAATCATCTACGTCCCGATTGCGTCCCAGAGGAGATTAATTTGCGTCCCAAATACATATTTTTAGGTCCCCGGGACGTCAGGAGTCCCTTAGTCTCAACCCTGCCCAGTAGTCTGGTTAGGGTAAGGGTAGGGGTTAGGTTTAAGCTTAATGTTATGGTTTAGGCTTTGGGTTAGCATTCACCTGCATGAGCAGGTTAGCATTCACTCGCGTCGGCAGGTTAGCCTCTGTCTACTGCATGGGACCTCGAAACAACCCCAACCGATAGGGTTGCGTAGTTCCTCTATCATTCAGTGTTATATGAGATACTAAAACGGTTTCCTGTGAAAATAAGCTTAGTCTTTTCTAGGATCTCCTTTTAGTAGACCGTGTAGGCCTACCAGTGAACTGTACCGTCATGAAACTGTACCTTTTCCTATGCAAACTTTTAATAAAGTATTCAATCAATCAATCAATCAGTTGAAACATATGGAGGAAATATGCCGAAAATGGCCACCATTCAGATTAAAATGCATTTTTATTGAACACTACTGAAGAAACGGTTACTTTACCCACCCGAAGAGAATTGCAACAACTATGGCCATGGAATAAGCACTTTATATTTGAAATTAAGCTTCTGAGACAGTTACGTTTAAGTGTAACAGACACTGCAGTGTGTAGTGTGGTGGTGTGTGGTCGTGTGCGGACGTGTCCTTGCTTGCTCCTGCTTATGCTTGCTATGCCTACATTTCTTCTGCTGATAACGATTTTTTATTTTATTTTTTCACTTTGGGAAACTACAAGTGGATCGCTATAAACGTCTGGGACTGCTCTGCCGTTTCAAAATACATTTTCTCTTTTACTTTGTATTTCCAGTGACTGGTTACGTGGCACTTAGCTAATGCTAACTAGCACCAGGATGCCCCCTGTTATTTCCACAGAGGACTATCAAAAACTGCTTCAGAAGATGGCAGTACTGGAAACGGAAATATTTCAATTCAAACAAATCCGAAGACTGGATAAACCACTCGCCTGGAATTCCCTTGGCGAAAAGCCAAAGAAGATGAAAGAACGTATAACGGGCAGGACTCCCTCCCAAAGCCCTCTTATCACCGATGATGACTGGCCGGCACTACCCCGGCACAGCGCTGCTTCGACACCCCTTCATAAATGGGCCACTGCCAAGGGGAAAAAGACTGCTAAAAACACAAATGCAGTCAAATCTCCACAAACGCCGAGTGTGCAGCTGATTAACAGATTCACGCCACTGGCCGAGGACCAAAGATGCCTCTCCGATGACAGGGGCAGCATTTCCCCGGGCTGGCTAACAGAACAGCTGCAAGAAGCCCCCCGAAGTCCCTCTGTTGACAGAGAGAACGTCCCACCCAGCAGGGTAAGAAGCACCTCAGTGATTGATCCTGATGTTTTGATTGTGGGCGATGCCGCTTTAAAAGATGTCAAAAGCATAAGAAACAGGAAGGCAAAAGCTATTTGTTTTCCCAAAGACACAATCTCTGACATGAAAGACAGAATTTTGGATCTTGTCAACGAACACCCAACGGTGAAAACGCTGATTCTACATACTGGCACATGTGACACAGAAGAAAACCAGTCGGAAATCTTAAGGGAGAGATTCAGGGCTCTATTCGACACACTGAGCTCCCTCAGCGACATAGAGATATGCATCAGCGGCCCCCTACCGCCTATGAGAGGCACAGATGAGAACTTCAGCAGACTGTTTTCTCTGAGCAAATGGCTTTTAGCTGCATGCACCAACAAAAATGTGCATTTTATTGACAATTTCAGCTTTTTCTATGACAGAAGACACCTTTTCGCTGATGCGAAACAACTAAACAAAAAAGGGGTGAAACTATTCACTCAAAATGTTTTCCATGCTCTAGCCTCGGCCAGAACACAAGAATCCAAAACAACAGATAGTGATGAGCAACCTTTATCTGCTACCCTTGAAGTCACAGCTGCTCCTGCTGAAGCTGCAAAAGATGGTGTTTTGGCTACCGAAGTGCCCCCCCCGGCCGAGGGGGGAACGGCCTTGGTGAACGGAGGAGATTTCAAAACAACAACAGACACCGTTGTCCCTGCCAAAGCCCTCTCTGCCAAAGACGAGAATGTGGAAGACTCCACAGAAGAAGCAGATGACGTCAATGCAGAGATTGGGTTGATCAGGGAAATATTTGAAGAGGAGAGTAACAAAGAAACGTTCTCTGGTTTCCCTACCCCAGCCGTGGCTGGCCCGAACCATGAGCAGAGTGAACTGTCAACAGACAACAGAGAGTCGACAGAGGAAGAGGAGAGTAACGAAGAAACGTTCTATGGTTTCCCTGCCTCAGCCGTGGCTGGCTCGAACCATGAGAGTGAACTGTCAACAGACAACGGAGAGTCGACAGAGGAAGAGGAAGGGGCTGGAGAGTCAACCGATGAGTCGACAGAGGAAGAGGAAGGGGCTGGAGAGTCAACCGTGGAAGAACAAGCCCCATCTTCCCAATCTGTCTCTTTCTCCCTATCGCCAATGCCCCTTCTAGATTTCACGAATGGGATGAATGAATTAATTAACACAGGGATTAAAATGACCCCGGCCAGACGCTGCAGTGTGTAGTGTGGTGGTGTGTGGTCGTGTGCGGACGTGTCCTTGCTTGCTCCTGCTTATGCTTGCTATGCCTACATTTCTTCTGCTGATAACGATTTTTTATTTTATTTTTTCACTTTGGGAAACTACAAGTGGATCGCTATAAACGTCTGGGACTGCTCTGCCGTTTCAAAATACATTTTCTCTTTTACTTTGTATTTCCAGTGACTGGTTACGTGGCACTTAGCTAATGCTAACTAGCACCAGGATGCCCCCTGTTATTTCCACAGAGGACTATCAAAAACTGCTTCAGAAGATGGCAGTACTGGAAACGGAAATATTTCAATTCAAACAAATCCGAAGACTGGATAAACCACTCGCCTGGAATTCCCTTGGCGAAAAGCCAAAGAAGATGAAAGAACGTATAACGGGCAGGACTCCCTCCCAAAGCCCTCTTATCACCGATGATGACTGGCCGGCACTACCCCGGCACAGCGCTGCTTCGACACCCCTTCATAAATGGGCCACTGCCAAGGGGAAAAAGACTGCTAAAAACACAAATGCAGTCAAATCTCCACAAACGCCGAGTGTGCAGCTGATTAACAGATTCACGCCACTGGCCGAGGACCAAAGATGCCTCTCCGATGACAGGGGCAGCATTTCCCCGGGCTGGCTAACAGAACAGCTGCAAGAAGCCCCCCGAAGTCCCTCTGTTGACAGAGAGAACGTCCCACCCAGCAGGGTAAGAAGCACCTCAGTGATTGATCCTGATGTTTTGATTGTGGGCGATGCCGCTTTAAAAGATGTCAAAAGCATAAGAAACAGGAAGGCAAAAGCTATTTGTTTTCCCAAAGACACAATCTCTGACATGAAAGACAGAATTTTGGATCTTGTCAACGAACACCCAACGGTGAAAACGCTGATTCTACATACTGGCACATGTGACACAGAAGAAAACCAGTCGGAAATCTTAAGGGAGAGATTCAGGGCTCTATTCGACACACTGAGCTCCCTCAGCGACATAGAGATATGCATCAGCGGCCCCCTACCGCCTATGAGAGGCACAGATGAGAACTTCAGCAGACTGTTTTCTCTGAGCAAATGGCTTTTAGCTGCATGCACCAACAAAAATGTGCATTTTATTGACAATTTCAGCTTTTTCTATGACAGAAGACACCTTTTCGCTGATGCGAAACAACTAAACAAAAAAGGGGTGAAACTATTCACTCAAAATGTTTTCCATGCTCTAGCCTCGGCCAGAACACAAGAATCCAAAACAACAGATAGTGATGAGCAACCTTTATCTGCTACCCTTGAAGTCACAGCTGCTCCTGCTGAAGCTGCAAAAGATGGTGTTTTGGCTACCGAAGTGCCCCCCCCGGCCGAGGGGGGAACGGCCTTGGTGAACGGAGGAGATTTCAAAACAACAACAGACACCGTTGTCCCTGCCAAAGCCCTCTCTGCCAAAGACGAGAATGTGGAAGACTCCACAGAAGAAGCAGATGACGTCAATGCAGAGATTGGGTTGATCAGGGAAATATTTGAAGAGGAGAGTAACAAAGAAACGTTCTCTGGTTTCCCTACCCCAGCCGTGGCTGGCCCGAACCATGAGCAGAGTGAACTGTCAACAGACAACAGAGAGTCGACAGAGGAAGAGGAGAGTAACGAAGAAACGTTCTATGGTTTCCCTGCCTCAGCCGTGGCTGGCTCGAACCATGAGAGTGAACTGTCAACAGACAACGGAGAGTCGACAGAGGAAGAGGAAGGGGCTGGAGAGTCAACCGATGAGTCGACAGAGGAAGAGGAAGGGGCTGGAGAGTCAACCGTGGAAGAACAAGCCCCATCTTCCCAATCTGTCTCTTTCTCCCTATCGCCAATGCCCCTTCTAGATTTCACGAATGGGATGAATGAATTAATTAACACAGGGATTAAAATGACCCCGGCCAGACGCCCGGACAAACGCCCGGCTCCACAACCGCCACCGGCCAAATGCCCGGCTCCACAACCACCATCTTTGAAAACGGACGAAACTGACCCTGCCATGCCCCAGAAATCTGTGGCCTGGGTTCTTTCGCCCCCACCCATCCCTCCACGACCTAAACGAAAGAAGAACCTGGCCTCCCAACGAGCTGGGACAATACTGGGCCAAAACATGGCCTCCCAGCTGAACATGGCTCCACGACCTCAACGAGCTGGGACAATACTGGGCCAATACATGGCCTCCCAGCTGAACAATACATTCAGCCACTGATATCAGTTGGGTCCGATATTATACCCAGCAACAACCGTATCTGGACCCGATGCTCCTCTAGGCGCTTTTACTAAGCAGGCTCACAATATTTCTACTGTAATTTCAAATAGAGTGTCCAGGACAAGCAGTGGCTCTGCTAATCTAGCAAATTTAACTTACATACCCTGTAGGGACTATAGTACAGTAGAATGTCAAAAAATAAATCTGGGCCTCTTTAACATCAGGTCACTTTTAAACAAGCCCTCCTCTGTAAATGATCTAATCTGTGAAGAGAAGCTAGATATAATCTTTTTAACAGAGACTTGGCTGGGCACAGATGGAGCTGTTGCACTTGGCGTCGCCTGCCCACCAAACTATCATTTTATTCAATCAGTGCGCGAAGGAAAAAGAGGTGGAGGTTTGGCGTACATTTTCTCTGACATCTTTAAATTCAAGAACCTGTCTTTTGGAAGTTTTTCATCCTTTGAATACCAAGCTAACTTATTTGAGAGTAAATCCTCTGTTCTAATGATTACCATATATCGCCCACCAAAATGTAGCAAAGCCTTATTTCTTACAGAAATATCAGAACTTTTATCTATCTGTTCCACTGACTATGAGAGAACCTTGATTGCTGGCGATGCAAATTTACATGTGGATATTGTTACAGATGTTACTGCTATGAGTTTCTTACAGTTATTACATTCCCTTGATTTTGTTCAGCATGTTACCGGGCCAACCCACAATCAGGGCCACACCCTAGACCTGGTGATCTCTAAAGGGCTAAGTATTTCTATGGACAGGATCATCGCTAAGCCTGACTTATCGGTAGGCCTGGGGCGGTATCGACATTTTGTTACCGCGATTACCGTCTTCCCATTTACCGACGGTACTGCGGTAATTACCGCACCCCCGTATCTATTAATTAAGGTTCGGCGATAAGCCAAAATATTGCAATCATCTTCCCTAAAGTCGCCTCTCCACAGTGGAGAGGCGACACAGCCTGACCGCCCGAGTTATACTTCTCCGTACAGCACAGCGGGTATGGCTTTGAAAGGAGCAGATCTACAAGCTCACAACACATTGCATCCGCGACGCGTTCTGAGCTTTTAGATCTGCACTGTCGGGTTACCATAGTAACGTAGGCTAGCTAGTAGGCTTTTCAGACACAAACAGCTGTGTGAACAAACCAGAAGAGGACGGGTAGTCAGATCGTGTACAGTGATTCTGTAAACTCACGTCACGTCTCAACTCTCAAATCCCAGTGATTGAGTGCTGCTATATACAGGTTTTAGTTACAAGACTTGACAGAAAAGGTTATAAAATCTCCGACGCGCCGCCGAACGGGCACAACGTGCGACGCGATGGAAAAAGTAAAATAGTTTCACTTTCGGTTTTAGTCCACGCGGCCCGCGCTCCGCCAGTAATCCGTATGAATAAAAAAAAGATATGCCACAACACAAGGTATGTATTAACATCCTTGTGTCGTGTGGATTACAAAGAAAGTTTACGCTGCTCTGTACTCCTCTACGCAGGCAGCAGCAGTGACTGTCTGTGTCTCTGAGAGTGAGAGTGACGTATGTGGCTTCCAAACTGTGGTACACGGCCCAGAGCAGAGCGGCATGGAGCGCATGCGGTCCTCGCTTCTCCCCTGTTTTAAAACTCGCTTGTTTTCCAATAAAAAATAGACTTTTTTTGTCTTTTTTTACCGCGGTAAGCACACTGACACCGCGGTAGACCTCGGTTTACCGCGGTACGGCGGTACGGCGGTTACCGTGTCCAACCCTACTTATCGGACCACTATTTACTGTGTTTTAATATGACTGTCTCTGATCTAGAAAAATACAATAGAGAATATACTATAAAAAAGAGATTTTTCAGGGCATCGGCAGCAGAAGAGTTTGCTCGCCATCTTGCATGTGCACCCCCCCTTCCTGATATTCCCTCAGTAAATGATATGGTTCAACATTTTAATCTTAAATTAGAGTCAGCTCTGGATATAGTGGCTCCTATGAAAACTAAAAAGAAACATAAAGTAAAAGAAACACCCTGGATAAACGATCATATACGCTCACTCAAGAAACAATGCCGCAAAGCAGAGCGAGCTTGGAGAAAAAATAAACTAACTATCCATCTACAGATTTTTAAGTCATTAACAGCCACGTACAATAAAACCATGCGTCTGGCTAGGCAGGCCTATTTTTCCGGAATTATTAATGAGAACAAGAACAATGCTAGGGTCTTATTCTCCACTATTGAACGCCTCTTAAACCCCCCCCAGTCCTACAAGCAGTCACTCCTTGCCTCTAAAGCAAAGTGTAATGAGTTTGCATCCTTCTTTGACACCAAAATTGTGAACATTCGAGCTGGTATTATGAATAATACTGTCACAAATGCAAATGCAGTTAATGGTGCCATGTGTAAAAGTGTAGATAAATCTAGGGGCAGCCTAGTATCATTTTGTGAAATTGATGAAGAGGAACTTCGTAAAACCATATCGCAAATGACATCGTCTTCTTGCTCGCTGGATGCAATACCCACGCCATTTCTCAAAGAGGTTGTAGACTGTGTGATTGGAGATATCCTAAAAATAGTAAACTAGAAGAGAAAATTTCTAAGAAATTTTAAGTGTGCCTGCAGCTCGCTAAGTCTGTGCAACCTTGTGTAGCGGTTGGTGTTAGCATTAGCGTTATTTCATTTGACGCAACCCGCGTGTCTGTATGACAAACGGTTCACGAGATCAAGGGTCACTTCCTGTTTGGTGAGGGGCACTTCCTGTTTGGCGAAATAGGCCCCAATTAAGGTCATGGACGATTAATGAATTAAAGCTGCAAGCAGCGATGACCAGGCCCTCGCAGCTCTACCCACGTCACAAGGCCAGCAGCCAATCAGAAACCAAACAGGAAGTCAGCCATTTCGACTAATTAGTGGCGTTTTGGAGCATTTTTGGCCGTTATCACGGGTCGCACTTTAACGACAGTTTTTTGAGAAAAAATTGTTTTGTGAGAAAAAAAAATTGAGAAAAAAACTTTTTTGAGAAAAAGAAATTTTGAAAAAAAAATTGTGAGAAAAAAAAATCTTGAGAAAAAAAAATGTGAGAAAAAAAAATGTTGAGAAAAAAATAATTTTGAGAAAACAATTTTGAGAAAAACATTTTTTGAGAAAAAAATAATTTTGAGAAAAAAAAATTGAGAAAAAAATTTTTTGAGAAAAAAAATTTGAGAAAAAAATTGAGAAAAAAAATGTTTTGAGAAAAAAAAATTGAGAAAAAAAAATTGAGAAAAAAAATTTTTTTGAGAAAAAAAATTGAGAAAAAAAAATGTTGAGAAAAAAAATTTTTGAGAAAAAAAAATTTGAGAAAAATTTTTTTTGAGAAAAAAAAAATTTGAGAAAAAAAATTTGAGCAAAAAAAATTGAGAAAAAAAAATTGAGAAAAAAAGAAAAGGTATGACACCAGCCGCAAGTCTGTACGACAAACGGTTCATGAGTTATAGAGGCACTTCCTGTTTGGTGAAGGGCACTTCCTGTTAAAGAGGGGGCGAGGCTTAATCAATTACAGCTCATCCCTATTGGTCGGAAAAAGACCAAAGTTGTGTGAGCATTTTACATTTTAAATGACGTTGCTAGGCAAAAGTATGGCAGAGTTATGTGGCGCCAAAGTTTCTGGGTTTTTTTCGGAGTCCCCCATTCAAAGTCAATGGAGTTTTTGGGCGTTGTTTTTTGCGAATTACATCGCAATCGTAAAGCGGATCGGAAAGAAAAGTAATAGCACACCATTCCCGGCCGAGCCGCACATTTTGATGTATATATTGCGGGGGTGGCGTAAATCGTGCGGCAGTTATTACGTGCCGAAGTTTCCCCCATTCTAAGTCAATGGGGTTTTTTGGCGTCGTTTTTTGCAAATTACGTCGCAATGGTAACGCGGATCGGAAAGAAAAGTAATAGCACACCATTCCCGGCCGAGCCGCACGTTTTGATGTATATATTGCGGCGGTGGCGTAAATTGTGCGGCAGTTATTACGTGCAGAAATTCGTGGCGAAAGACTTAATTAATTAAAGCCATACTGTGTAAGATGCCCAACTAGTGGTCATTAGCCCTATAGCAAACCGCGGTCGCGTCCGCGTCTTTCGGGCGTTTTTCGTGCCTTCAGACCCCCGCGTCTGCCTCCACCTCGCTGAGATCTATCTTTTAAGGGGTCCCTTGTTCCTGTGCGTTCAGTAATTCCAGAGATACGGACTCCTTCACCCTGCCTGGTAGGCGAAATTACCTAGAGAAGGGATGGTACAAACGGGCGACAACAAATATGGCTGCCATAGCGACCCCACTTCAAGATGCGCTGTGATTGGCCGGCAGTTGTATAACCCTCGCTGTGATTGGCCGGTAGTGTGATGACGCAATTTTGGCGCGAGATCCGGTCCACGGCAAGGATCTCAGTTTACATACAGAGAAGGCTTTACAGGCTGAAATTCACGGCGCGGATCTTCTAAAACTTTTGTGATTTAATAGTTAGGAGAATTTTAAGATTTGTTTTATAAAAAAAGTTACATAGTACAACTTTAAGTATGGCGGATTACAATAAGTGTTTTGCTATTGCATAGCAGGCACACTTAATAACTCTATACAATCAGGTGTCTTTCCAGAAACACTGAAAACGGCCGTAGTTAAGCCCTTACTCAAGAAACACAACCTCGACCCGTCCATGCTGTGTAATTATAGACCCATTTCCAATTTGCCTTCTGGGCAAGGTCCTAGAAAAAATTATCTTTCATCAATTGGATGTATTTCTGCAGAACAATAAGGTGCACAACAAATTCCAATCCGGCTTCAGGAAAGGACACAGCACAGAAACTGCACTTTTAAAAGTAATTAATGATCTTAGGGTAACAAAAATGTATCCGTTCTCCTACTGCTGGATCAAACGGCGGCTTTTGACACAATTGACCATACAATTCTAATACAACGTCTTGAACACTGGGTAGGGCTGTCAGGCACAGCTTTGTCCTGGTTTTACTCCTACCTAACAGGCAGAAGCTACTTTGTTAATCTAGCTGACTTTGAGTCAAACAAACACAACATCTGCTCTGGTATTCCACAGGGCTCAATTCTTGGTCCTTTATTATTCTCCCTCTATATACTGCCGCTGGGAGAACTTATTTCCGCTCACGGTGTGAATTTCCATTTCTATGCTGATGACACCCAGCTGTACCTTTCGGTAGCTCCGGACGACCCCTGTGCTCTAGACCCATTGCTGACGTGTGTGTCTAGCATAAAATGCTGGATGAGTGAGAACTTTCTCAAACTAAATGAGGACAAGACAGAAGTTCTCATAATTGGTTCTACTGCGCAGAGAGAATCAATAATAAGTAGACTTGGTAACCTGTCTAAAGAAAGTAACACTTCTGTAAAGAACCTGGGAGTGATCATTGACGCTGAATTGAATTTTAATACACACATTAATCATGTCACCAAGATTGCCTTCTTTCACCTTAGAAATATTGCGCGAATTAGAGCCTATCTAACATTGGACGATGCAAAAACGCTGATCCACGCTTTTGTTTTCTCTCGGCTTGATTACTGCAACGCACTTCTCTCTGGTCTGCCAAAGAAAACAACTGACAGTTTGCAACTTGTTCAAAATGCGGCAGCCAGAGTTTTAGCTAAAGCTAAGATGAGAGAACATATTACTCCAGTCTTAGCGTCGCTACACTGGCTCCCGGTTGTTTTTAGGATTGATTTTAAAATTATTAAGTGTGCCTGCTATGCAATAGCAAAACACTTATTGTAATCCGCCATACTTAAGTCATTAAGTCTTTCGCCACGAATTTCTGCACGTAATAACTGCCGCACAATTTACGCCACCGCCGCAATATATACATCAAAACGTGCGGCTCGGCCGGGAATGGTGTGCTATTACTTTTCTTTCCGATCCGCGTTACCATTGCGACGTAATTCGCAAAAAACGACGCCAAAAAACCCCATTGACTTAGAATGGGGGAAACTTCGGCACGTAATAACTGCCGCACGATTTACGCCACCCCCGCAATATATACATCAAAATGTGCGGCTCGGCCGGGAATGGTGTGCTATTACTTTTCTTTCCGATCCGCTTTCCGATTGCGATGTAATTCGCAAAAAACAACGCCCAAAAACTCCATTGACTTTGAATGGGGGACTCCGAAAAAAACCCAGAAACTTTGGCGCCACATAACTCTGCCATACTTTTGCCTAGCAACGTCATTTAAAATGTAAAATGCTCACACAACTTTGGTCTTTTTCCGACCAATAGGGATGAGCTGTAATTGATTAAGCCTCGCCCCCTCTTTAACAGGAAGTGCCCTTCACCAAACAGGAAGTGCCTCTATAACTCATGAACCGTTTGTCGTACAGACTTGCGGCTGGTGTCATACCTTTTCTTTTTTTCTCAATTTTTTTTTTCTCATTTTTTTTTTTTCTCAAATTTTTTTTCTCAATTTTTTTTTTTCTCAAATTTTTTTTTCTCAAATTTTTTTTTTCTCAAATTTTTTTTCTCAAATTTTTTTTTTCTCAAAATTTTTTTTTTCTCAAATTTTTTTTTCTCAAATTTTTTTTCTCAATTTTTTTTCTCAAAATTTTTTTTTCTCAAAAAATGTTTTTTCTCAACATTTTTTTCTAAATTTTTTTTTTTCTCAAAACATTTTTTTCTCAATTTTTTTTTCTCAAAATTTTTTTTTTCTCAAAATTTTTTTTTCTCAAAATTGTTTTCTCAAAATTATTTTTTTCTCAACATTTTGTTTTCTCACATTTTTTTTTCTCAAGATTTTTTTTTCTCACAATTTTTTTTTCAAAATTTCTTTTTCTCAAAAAAGTTTTTTTCTCAATTTTTTTTTCTCACAAAACAATTTTTTCTCAAAAAACTGTCGTTAAAGTGCGACCCGTGATAACGGCCAAAAATGCTCCAAAACGCCACTAATTAGTCGAAATGGCTGACTTCCTGTTTGGTTTCTGATTGGCTGCTGGCCTTGTGACGTGGGTAGAGCTGCGAGGGCCTGGTCATCGCTGCTTGCAGCTTTAATTCATTAATCGTCCATGACCTTAATTGGGGCCTATTTCGCCAAACAGGAAGTGCCCCTCACCAAACAGGAAGTGACCCTTGATCTCGTGAACCGTTTGTCATACAGACACGCGGGTTGCGTCAAATGAAATAACGCTAATGCTAACACCAACCGCTACACAAGGTTGCACAGACTTAGCGAGCTGCAGGCACACTTAAAATTTCTTAGAAATTTTCTCTTCTAGTTTTACTTGTTTATAAAGCTCTAAATGGTCTGGCACCTTCGTACCTCTATGACTGCCTGCATAGATACGTTCCAAACCGCCCACTCAGGTCTTCTAGTGCTGACCTACTCGATGTGCCTAAAATGAAATATAAAAAATATGGTGAAGCAGCTTTCTGCTTCTACGGACCGACAGTTTGGAATAAACTCCCACTACACCTAAGACAGGCAGCCTCTGTGGATAGCTTTAAAGCACAGCTCAAGACCTATTTCTTTACTCTTGCTTTAAGCTGAATTATTTTTTTATCTCTTTGATGCTATTGACGTCCACACTGTTCTGAAATTGTTCTTCAATGTTTTATGTTTTTATTGTTCTGCTTTATTGTATTCATGTGTATTTTATTTTTTCTGTTAAGTAACTGTGCTTCATTTTCTGCTCTGTAAAGCACTTTGAGCTGCATTTCATGTCATGAAAGGTGCTATACAAATAAAGCTTTATTATTATTATTATTATTAACAGACATACCTGCAGTGTGTAGTGTGGTGTTGTGTGTGTAACAGACATACCTGCAGTGTGTAGTTGGGTGTTGTGTGTGTAACAGACATACCTGCAGTGTGTAGTTGGGTGTTGTGTGTGTAACAGACATACCTGCAGTGTGTAGTGTGGTGCTGTGTGTGTAATAGACATAGGCCTACCTGCAGTGTGTTAGCCATAAATTATAACTTCCAGTAGAGGGTGCTAATATGCGGAGGTTACGTCTCTCCTGGAGTTATAACGCAGAGTAAAATAGCTCTCGCTGGTTGAGCCTCCATGTCCCTAATCGCCTCAAAACATGTTTAAATCATGAAGTTGCTCACCTCATCGTCGAAACAGCTTTATATCTACCGATGAGCCCACTCGTTGGCATGTGTTAGTAGTCCATATGTTTCTAATAAATTAATGTTTACTAAAACTTCTTTGAGTCTCATCGCTTTCCTTGTTTTTGAACTGCTTGGGTAAAATGGCCGAACATATCACGCGAGATGAGTAAAAGCCTGGCTACGCGAGGCTACATATCACGTGACGTTGATCGCCGTTGCGATTTGCTCATACTAGGACATGACGTTTTTGTATGCGGAAGTATTCCAACGTTCTGTAGTTCTGAAGCGCTCTGTATGCGGAAACATTCCGACGAGGAAACGCGAGTCTCAGAGAAGTTTTAGTAAACATTAATTTATTAGAAACATATGGACTAACACATGCCAACGAGTGGGCTCATCGGTAGATATAAAGCTGTTTCGACGATGAGGTGAGCAACTTCATGATTTAAACATGTTTTGAGGCGATTAGGGACATGGAGGCTCAACCAGCGAGAGCTATTTTACTCTGCGTTATAACTCCAGGAGAGACGTAACCTCCGCATATTAGCACCCTCTACTGGAAGTTATAATTTATGGCTAGCAGTGTGTAGTGTCTAGTGTGGTGTTGTGTGTGTAACAGACATACCTGCAGTGTGTAGTTGGGTGTTGTGTGTGTAACAGACATACCTGCAGTGTGTAGTTGGGTGTTGTTCTCCATCTCTCTCTGGAAGAGGTTGCACATGACCTCTGCGGCCGCACGGAGGCGCTCCAACACAAACACTCTGACATCGAGCTTCACGCGACAAACATCAACACTTTGTTGCTTTTCCAAAACACACAATATCTCCTCTCCCACCGACGTCATGTGTTCATTTATCTTCAGCCGTACAGACTCCATTTGAAGCGTTTTAACTCCTTTTAACATGAGAAGCTTTTCACCACGCGCTGTGTCCCAACCACCTTGAAACTAAACACCAACACTCAAGCGGACTTGATCCACGTGAGACACCGCCACCGAGCTAAAGCGAGCGAGTCGCGTGTGGAGCGTTGCAAAGTCCGTCCGAGTTATGTCCTGATAGGGACAGAATATTACGCTACATCTTCGTCCCCCCGACTTTCCGCGTCCAAGTGAACACAGCGGAGCTCCTTGCCCCCCGGCAACCACCTTTATGCTTAGGTTTGTTGGTCGCGTCCCAAAACCACCATGAAACACCAACGGTTCCTTTGTTGTGGAAACGCCACGCCAGAAAAGTTTTACTTCCGGAAGATCCGGCTTCCGGATCAACGTGTTTAGCGCATGCGCAATAATGGATCCAGGCACTGTCGCTTTAATGCCTTTCGCCCCCTGGTGGAGGAGATGTGTAACTGTCACTGACTGACTGACTGACTGACTGACTGATTCACTAGTGCAGGGATTCCCAAAGTTTTTTGGCTCAGGGCACCCCTATAAATATTCTTTTCATCCGAGGCACCCCTACATTATATTTATAATTACCACTCCCAGCACCGTATGTTTATAGCATATTTTAGTGATTATGTTGCGAGATAGGCCTAATAGCCATTTTGGTTAAGACTTAGAACTGACTGAAAATTGCTCTGTACTTCAAGTTTAAAATTATACTAAATATATATTGTAATTAAGTAATAATTGGAGTAAATTCCAAATATCATCAAATGATCTCATGGCACCCCTGGACTGCTGTCGCGGCACCCCAGGGTGCCCCGTCACCCACTTTGAAAACCCCTGCACTAGTGAGTCAGTAGGATACAACAGCAGTGAAAAGAGAGAAATGAGTGTGGGGAAGAATCATTTGGCATAACTACTACATTGGGGAGAACAAGGGGTAAAAAGAAAAAGAAAGAACTGCATAACAACCGTCATGTTTTATTCTTTTGACACATTTTCTTTCACATCAGGATGTAATGATCATTAGACTCAGAGCAGAGTTTGATGTGGAATTATGTGCAGGATGTAATTTGCCCACAGATGTGAGGGGACTTCATTTAATTGACGACATTGTAAAAAAAAGAAAAAACTAAAAAGCCAGGGCTCATTTCCATTGCATTCCTTTGTATTCAGTTCATCGAGACTTTCAATGACAAAAGACAATAGGCCTACAATAATATGCAAAACAACATATGTATGAGTAGTAATAACATAACATAACATAACATAACATAACATAACATAACATAACATAACAGTTGTCACGCCCGCAACTTCCCGAAGTGAATCAAACGAGTTATATGTATTTCGACGACGCGATCGTAATGCATATAAAGTTTTTGTATGGAAGAATTTTTCCGGGAAGTTATTAAAATTAAAATAAAACACGTTTTTTTCAGTGGGGAATGTGCGATACCGGCCGAATGGTGCGTCCGGCGTCGTTGAATGGCGCACCATTGCGTTCGGAATTCCGAGGACGTCTTAGCCGTCACTTCCACAACGTCGCAGCGCCCTTATTCACATTTCTTCACTTTTTCACAAAAATCGTATTTTTAATATTCATCAATATTGTCATTCAAATTCACTGCACAGCTGGGTGCACCTTACTCCCCTGAAACTATCCGTAAATTTTTAGGCCCATATTTGGATTTTTTATGATTATTTGAGTTTCAGTTTTTCAACCAACAAATTCCCCAGCACATTTACTGTATATTTCTTTGAGAACTTTTCCATTGCCTTTCTCTGGTTCCCTTAGTCCTACGTAAACCAGGAAGGTGCCATTGCGTCCGTCTCACCGAGACCGATCCGAAGACACCACTCTCGAACCGGGTTGTCCTATCGTTGAATTATTGATATTAATATTAGTATTTTGCACGCACGCACGCACGCACACACACACACACACACACACACAAACATGAAAAACAAACCCCCTGTTCCTATGAAAGGCTAAAATGCAAATTGGAAAGGCATTTGAATGCTGAATCCAGCAATGCAAGATACAAGGCACAGTTATGTTCTCAACTCGAGATATGGCCGGCTGTTTGTGCACAAAAGCAGCATATCTACAATTTTATTTATTTTATTTTATTTTTATTTTTTGTTATGGTACAGTTCATGGTGCCATTGGAACGCCCTCGGTTATCTTGGTTATCACAGAACACCAAGTTATATGACCAATGGTCACACAGTTCTCGAGATATGACAAAAAATCATAAGCTCTTGCAGACTAGAATTTACCAAGGAAAAGTGGCTATTGGCTGTTAATGCTGGCAGCCCACGATTTTTGCTGATTTCATAGAAAAATAATCTGATCAGCTCAAATGTATTTCTTATTCGTTTTTGAAAGTACTAGGTGTCATTAGATTGGGTATGAAGAGCTGAATGCAGAAATGCAACTGGCCGCGGCGCAGTACGCCACTGTGCGGTCATAGCGATTTCGATAATTATAATGATAAGCTTCAACAAATTAGTTCACATGAACAATATCGATGTAATTAAGATATTCGATTGGGTACATATATCTTAAATGGGCAGAATTACAATTAAAATACATTTTATGTTGAGAGCGAGGCTATAGTTCCACAACTTCCTGGTCAGTGCAGGTCACCCAAGATTCACTGCTCTCTCTCTCTCTCTCTCTCTCTCTCTCTCTCTCTCTCTCTCTCTCTGCCCTCTGCCTGTTTCAGAGGGTTAAACTAATTAAAATGTGTATTTTCGGGGGAAACCCCCTGTTTTTCAATGTAACTACTGTACCTTTTTTGTTCCTTTTTTATTAATATCACGTAGATGTTTTTCTTTTGGTACATTAAATAGCAATAATGAGGCTATGAAAAATCTTGTTTTTTATAATGGAAGTGAATGAAAAAAAAAGTCTTCCCTGGCTTTTTGTCCCACCTAGTAACAGAGCGACATGGGGTGGGACTTGACAAAGGGTGAATTGATTTCCCAGCCTGAACTTGATTTGGCAAAACCCCCACACCTGCTGAATTCCCCACACCTCTGCCATTAGATCACTTAGTCAGTCCACTTTCCACAGTCAGTTTGCACACTGCAGACATTCCCCACTGATGTTTATGGTTGCACAAAGGCCCTAGTATACCTGATTGCAGACCGGAGCACGGGGCGGAGTGAACGCGGCAAGGGGAGTGAACGCGGCAAGGGGCGGAGTGAACGCGGCAAGGGGCGGAGTGAACGCTACCGTAAGTGAACGTGGCGTTGGGCGGAGGCGTTTGATTATTGTCCACGACATTGCAAGCGGCGCGAAGGCCAGCGGACCTTGGTCCTGCTCTTCGCCCCCGAGCGCCGCAGGCGCGAGTGGCCGCGAAGAGCGGGCCAGGGCCGGCCGCGCGAGTTACGAAGCCGTGGTGAATGCAATCGTTATATTTATGCCCAGGCCGTAAGGCCTGGGCAAGCCCACGATAAACATCAGCATTGATGGCTGAATGGATAGCGTCGCCGACTTGAGTGCCAGAGATCACTAGTTCGAATCTCACCGTCGCCCCACTGCACACGTCACCGAAGCCCACGATAACCGCCGCGTTCACTCCGCCCCTTGCCGCGGTCACTCCGCCCCGTGCGGCGGCCTGCAATCAGGTAAGGCTCCAAAGGCCGGACTCACACATATGCGTGAAACATCTTCTCTGTATCGTCTCAGAATGAGGGGGGGAGGGGAGAGTCCAATGCATTGTCAATGGAAGGTTGTTTGGTTTTTTGTCGTTGCCGTGTCTCTTGCTCAACAGAAGGCTGTCTTTTGGCCAAGAGACACGGCAACGACAAAAAACCAAACAACCCTCCATTGACAATGCATTGGACTCCCCCCTCCCCCCCTCATTCTCAGACGATATGGAGAAGATGTGTGAGTCCGGCCAAAGACTTCCCAGAACCACCCAATGGGTATAACGAGTATTGCATATAACAGCAGGACATGCATTCCTTATTTGCATCGCTCCCAATTTGCATCGTTCCCAGCAGGCCTAGAATTTCGTCAGTTTAGGGGCAAGGCCAATTGGCCTTTGGTGTTGTCAAATTTTTGAGGGCACAAAGGCCAAGTGCCAGGGCAGGAAGGCCATCATTAAAACAATGATTTTAAGTCCACGCCACAGTCATAATTAATTTAGCTTAAAGGAGCTATAGTCAACTTTTTCTTGAAAAACGGATGCTAAAATAAAAATAATGTTTCGAAAATATTTTATAAAAAAATAAGCTTCATATATGTGTTTCAATTAAAAAATGACCACAAAAAGCGGAAAAATAATGATAAAATAATCATTTTGGTCCTTTGTTTACATTTACAGGGCCCGTAAATGTAAACAAAGGGCCAAAATGATTATTTTATCATTATTTTTCCGCTTTTTGTGGTCATTTTTTAATTGAAACACATATATGAAGCTTATTTTTTTTATAAAATATTTTCGAAACATTATTTTTATTTTAGCATCCGTTTTTCAAGAAAAAGTTGACTATAGCTCCTTTAAACGTTAAGGTTTAATGTAATACCTTTCAATTAAATAAATATCAAGAACCTGTTTATTTCTGTTTTGCCATGTGCAGTGGTGTAAAGTAACTAAGTACATTTACTTAAGTATTATACTTAATTGTTTATTGTAATTTTGAGTATTTCTAACACTTACTTCTACTCCACTACATCTCGGATCCAAATATTGTACTTTTACTCCACTACAATTATTTGAAATCTTTAGTTACCAGTTACTTTGCATATATAAATTATAATATTATTAAACATACATGAACCACTTTAGCCCTATTTAGGCTATTTGAAAAAATAACAGATCTACAAGCTCAAGATGTGTCGCATAACTATGCGTTGTGAGCTTGTAGATCTGCTATTTTCAAAAATGTTGTACTTTTACTTTTGGTACTTTAAGTACATTTTGATACCAAATTACCAATACTTTTGTACTTTTACTCAAGTATATTTTGAATTTGATGAATTTACTTGCAACGGAAGTATTTCTACATTGCAGTAGGCTATTGATACTTTTACTTAAGTAAAACATTTGAGTACTTTTTCCACCACTGGCCATGTGCACGCACGCACACACACTCCTCCCTCCCGTTCGCGGAGTGATCCCTTTCTCAACAATAATGTACTTTCTGACAGCTCAGCCTCTTGGGGAAAGAATAGCTTTTGGTTCCCTTGTGCTGCATTTTGGTTGTTGTCCTGAGCTCAGCAGAGCTCCGTTTGAAGGCATTCGTTCGCACATTCGGATTTATTCAACAGGCTGCGTTAGATAAAACTCCCGTTTAGCCCGGTGATGTTTTTGTGTTGTAACTTGTATAAACACTGTGTCGCGGGACTCCGTGGCTCCACTATGCGGCGGCTGCTATGCTGCTACTACAAGCGTAAATGGAATCTACTACTGGTCATGTGCGCAGCTCAACCAACCACGCACTGCTGTTACCGTAATGACTGGAAAATCGCGCAGAGGAAAAAACGGTAAAAAGCAGTTAATGGACTGCTGTGGGCGCCAGGGCACCACGGCCACTGTGGCCGTTTGGGCATGTCATTTTTCGAGGGGCACACGGCCAAAGAGAGGGGCAACGACGGCCATGGCCGTCGTGGCCGCCGTGAATTTCCTGCCCTGGTTCCCAGGCTAGTTTATTTCTAATCACCTGTGTGATGCAGCAATCTCCATAATTGGACTAGTTTCTCCATGACAAGGTAGTTAAACAACCAAAACAAACCTCTGCCTAAGTGTCCGATTGCTTTAACATGAAGAAAACATACTGACAAATAACTTGTGTTTTTATTTTATATCAAATAACGTATTGTTTTTAATTTACAGATCCAGATTATATCACGTAAGTACAATACTTTGTCTATTCATCAACATGAATGACATCAGTAGATTACATCTTGTTTAAGCCATTTCTGATAAATGCCAGAAGCGGCCTTCGGGGTCGCCACAGCGGCCAAATCAAGTTGGGCTCCCATCGACTTTCAATAGAGGAAGAACCTTTTTTTTCTTTTCTGGGTATTTAAGTAGGATATGAGAGGTCTAACTAGGGGTTTGTCATGATGCTGAATCCATTGTAAGCATTTGTTTTGCACAAACAACATTCCTTGGGCTTCAAATGATTTTTGTGCAAAACAAATCATTAGAACATGCCCTGGGCTACATCAAATTTGCTCGAAATTAGCATTTGCTCCCCATAAGGCCCCACACTACAGAGTGCGATGATAATGAAGTTAGTGCTAGTGCTACTGGTGCTAGTGCTACTGTAGGTAATCAATGATTGACTGAGAATTGCTTTATCCATTAGGCAATGTGTTGCTATGGGGTTTTCCCCTGTACTGTATATTGTTTTACTTTTAGATTTTTTTTTGTATATATTTGTTTACTGAGTGAGCACTTTGGTTCAACACTGTTGTTTTATGTGTTTTTTTATAAATAAAGTGGTACGATAATGCTCACTCAAATATGTTAACTCTTATACTGCTTTGGACGTTCCTGTTCGCCCCAATTCTAGAGAGTGGGGACGGCCAATACGGCCGTTCGTTCGTTTGATGTTTTTTATGGATTATGATAAAAGCGGTCCTTGCGCAACTTGTGAATCTATAATTGGTCGTCGGGGTCTTTTGAGGACAGCCGGAAACCGTTCATAAAAAAAAAAGTAAACAGACTGTCCTGGCTCCGCCTGCCCAGAGCGACTCTGCGCCTGCCTAGCCTTGAGGGACTATATTGTTTTATGCATCGGGCTGTTAGTAGAGAAAGAGAGAGAGAAACGTTGGTAAAAGCGATCATTTTGTCGGAAATCAGTTGTTTTATAGTATTAGTAGTATAGTAATTGTAGTAGGTAGTAGTATTTAGCAGTAGACCTACTAGAATATTGAGATGTATTAGGCCAAGTACTAGGCCCTGCTCAGTATCAATCCGCCGAAGCAAAGCGACCATCCCCCACCACCCCACGGCCGAGGTCCACGGAAGGAAAGTTTCGACAACAAACTTTGTTAGAATTAGGATTACAAACCTACCCGCGTTGGTGACCCAGGACCAGGCAGCGCCCACCACGAATGGTGGTGGTGGTCGTGATGATGATGATGATGAAGAAGAAGAAGAAGAAGAAGAGAAAAAGATTCCTGTAGTGTAGCCGTTGGCTTTGAAGAGAAACATTCCATTTCTTGGTGCCGTTGGTCGCGAAGAACCGGGTCAAAAAGTGCATCAAGAGCCTCCTGATATCCCGATATGGATGGATCGGCACGGCACAGTGGATACACATCTCGGGCGCAGTAGAGACCGCCGCCACCCATTCAACAGCCAGACGTACAGAGGCAGAGACTCACTGGACGATGGCCATGATTCTACTGTCCAGAGTGGTAAGACTTAGACTTAAATCCAGTGCATCTGCATGTATGTATAGTATACTCTATGTGAATCGCTTCAGGCTTTCCACTGCATCCGTGAGGAAGCTTGGTTTGATTGACAAGCCTAAAGTCTGGTCTGGTCAGACGTGATCTCTATTGCGAATACACCAGTGGGATCCGGTCTAGAGCCCGCCTACTGCATCCGGTTATTTACACGCACACATAGACTACATGCAAGAAACGTTTCCGTATCCGGACCGGATCAGCAACTTGATCCAAGCATAGAGTTAGGATCCAAGTGCATATGCGTTTGTTTTTGCTACACAAGGCACACGTGGATTTCCTATTACGCACGTGCACGTACCGCATGTAGTGTACGGTGCACGGCACAGGTTAGCATTTAGCCAGCTACTATGATTATTTGATGGGATTTTAGGATTTAGTGGCTTAGTTTGTGTGTGCGTGCGTACGATGCGTGAGAGAGAGAGAGAGAGAGAGGTTTCTTTTTACGTGTGGTGCACGTGCGGTGCACGCGCGTGCACGTACGGTGTGCGTTGCACGCGCGTGATCGTACTGTGCACACCCGCACACCCGTAGCCTTTCAATTCAATTCAATTCAAAGGAGCTTTATTGGCATGAGAAAATATAGTTTACATTGCCAAAGCAAGTGTTATAAATAAAAACAGTTGAAAATGGGGAAGATAGCCTATATACAGTTGGAGGAAGTACAGCTTTGTGTAAACAGAGCTATGTTGCATTGTGACATTTTATATATACATACAGGATATAAAGGGCATTTCACTGTGACAGTAAATGCATGGTAACTATTTACTATATCTGCATTTTATGTATTACATTATGAACTTATTGTAAGTCACTCAATTGTAAATTGATTTGTTTACATATAAACTACACCCAAAAAACTGATTCAACCCCCCTATAAATGTGACACATATAAATTATGTTTGCTTTATTTAATTACTTCACTTCAAGGCATAAGCATATACATTTAATTGATATAACTCAAATATTATTAATAGTGCCAGATGTGATACATTTACATTATGTTGGCTTTATTTAAATGTATTTAATTATAATATATGCAAATGTATTGAATTGATGTAACTGAACAAATATTAATTGTGCTTACCTTAAATATATACATTTACAATATATGCATTTTTATTAAATTGTTCCAACTCAAATGTAATTAATAGTGCTTATACAAAATCTATTCATTTAACATTATGCATTTATATTACATTCATGTAACTCAAATCTTAGTAATGGAATTTAAAAACACATTGAAAATGAGTTCCAATGAAAACTCCCAGAGTCCCATAAACCACGCCTCTCACCAATTTTATTGAGTAGTTTTTAAGGCTGAAATCATTCTGAGAATATTGTTTGAATCCAACTCAATTTTATTAAGTACATTTTACAGATCTGAGAAGTGACTCCAGCCCTTTCCCTTGATTGGTCAAATAAGTTGGTCACATGTTATGCAAAGCATGCTGGGAACAGCATTTTTCTAGGTTTTCAGGGAAATGTTTAAGCTTTCGGGAGCTAAAAATGCTAAATGTATCATATCAATGTGTCTGCCTTGGCAAGATGACTGTCATATGTCAGAATTTGATTTGTCAGTATTTGAGCCTAAACCCTAACCCTAACTGCTAGGCTGCTAGTTTAAGCTTGAGCTCCCTCCCCATGCTAGGCTAAAAGAGAAGAACTCATGGTAACTTTGAGGTTATTGCGTTGGTTTTCTCTTAAATGTTCTGATTATTCAATAATCACTGCTATTGCATATATCCATTATGCATCTGTATGTTGATATTGTAAAACTTGAAACAAATTATCCAGAAGAAAACCTGAAACGGAACTCTTCTTATGTAAATGTAAAAGTATTTTATTTATCTTAGCTTAATTCCATAAAAATGAGTTGAACCAACACATTTACGTTAACATTTGTTTGAGTTGGACAAACGTAAATTAATTAAGTTCATATAATTAACTTGGCTTAAGTTAATGAAAATGAGTTGGACTAATTGAACAACATGCATTGCATTGAATGTAGATTTGACTTGGGACTACATATATCCCATATATAAATTTACTCATATAAAATGGGTGGAAAAGTTTCACACATTTAAAATGTGTTCAACTGAGAGATTATTTTTTTGGGTGTATTTGATATTTTAGATTTTAGAGTAGATACAGCTATCTGTTTGTTCAATGCTTTTATCATTTACATCATAATGTCATGGACCTGTCTGAGACATGCTGGGTGTGTAAATAATTGATTTCATTTTGTGCACATCATGTTTACTAGTTTATATTTTACTACTGTGATTTCAGAAGAGTCAAGTGCGGCACAGCCTACTTCTTCACTGCCACATCGTGGTCGTCCAAGGACAAGGATAGGTAAAGAACAAAAACCTTTTTTCTGTAAATCAGACTTAGACATCAAAGGGGGCTTGAGCCCATGCCCTTTATCCATCTGTAAAAAGTGCCCTCTCCAGACCATGAATTCTGTTTTTACATAATTACTAGTATATACTGTATAGAATGTTAGAGAGGCAGGGGCTGAAATGTCTAAAACAGCCTTTTGATGAAAATAGTAAGCCCCCAACCTCCACGCATTCTGCTGTGACGCGTTGTGAGCTTGGAGGTGTACTATTTTTCATGTATTTTATTGCGACCGCTAGGTTTCAGTCGTTTCAGTCGTAGTCTTTTATTCAAAAGACTACGACTGAAACAAAATCAAAATTTGCTGTCAAAAACAACACTGCTTACTCGTAGTAATTATGTATTTGTATAATTTACAGATCGACCATGGGCTCGTGTAGGGGTAGGGGTGCAGAGTTCAGCAGACCCGGGGGAGCCCTTCCGGAGGAGCCTGGCTGGAGTGAAACAGAATGGAGCCCCACTGCAGTCCCTGGACCTGCTGCACTTTGTAGGCGCCCTTTGAATAAAAGTGTACCTATCAATGGAAATATCTTGGTTTGGTTTGTACAGTTCACGGAATTTGGAGACAAGATAATCTAGAACTGGGCGTATTTTGAACATCCTGTCACCACTCTTTGCATCTGGACCTGTGTTATCTAACAGTTCCAGGTAGTCCACTGGATCTTGGGACTTGAGAGCACCAGCATGATAGCATTAGAAGCGGGTGTGAAATATGGGATAAAATCTTATATTCTCTGTGATTCAGGTACAGGTTACTGTTTCAATATGAAACCCTACTGTGGAGAATCTGTTTCCCTGCTTGAGACGGTTGAATTCCTCCTTGATGGGCTAGCAGGTTATGGATATCGATTATTTATGGATGATTGTATCACACACACACACACACACACACACACACACACACACACACACACACACACACATGCACACACACCCACGCACGCACACACACACACCCGCACGCACGCACGCACGCATACATATACACTCTGTAGACATGTAGTGGTTGAGGCCTGTGTAAGTGCAGGTAGGCCACAACCTTTTTCCATTTGCAGTATTACAATTGAGTTCTAGTGTCTAAAATGTTGTTTTATATTTTATTTTCATTTTCATCAATCATTTGTACTGTACTTCAACCTAAAAAGAACCCTGAAAGCAGAAGCAGGATTCAGGCTGAATCTCATGTTACTGTGTCAATGTTCTGCACTGCTCCTTACTACTGCTCTTACTTCTCTTACACACAAAGTGTGTAAAAAGCACTTGTTTTTATTTTTTTGAATTTGTTTGTAAACAACCACTGAGCATAGGTGTGATGTTACTGTGTGATGTTACTGCCAACACTAAAGGATAAAGAGAGATTTCTGCCTGAAAATGTCTCCTTCACAAAAATGCATTTTTCTCAGCTTTATGTTCTCAAAGAGCTGTTTTTTAGGCCATATTCAGCAGCTTCTAGCTAATGAATAGAACATGATAAAAACACGAAATCTTTTTCTGTTGCAAAGTAGACATTCTATTCTTCGTTGCCATATAATTGTTGTCTTTATAGTCAAAGCCAATTTTCTCCAGTAGGCCTTCAAAGATGAGCGACAATTCTCAAATTTAGCTGGCAGTGGATGGAGCTTTTTGTTAAATTCTGTGGCAGTAAAAGAGTTAAAAGTGATATCGGCATAGACATATTAATCATTTTCATCCCGCTAAATATAATGTTTATTTACTTATAAAGACTGTACATGTGGGATCTTTTTTTTTACAATGGATTTCCTGGGGAGGATTCCATTCAGAACAGGCAATGCATAAAACAATAGAAACGACCTCCACTCAGAAGCTTTCCAGAATTTTCTCTCCTTGATGGACCGTGGAACTCTGGTTATCTCGGTAGGTGGCATTGATTGCTTTAAGCTCCTTGTCTATCTGCTCATTGTTGGTGCCTATGTACCACCCATGTTGATGATTTGTGGAATCCAGCCACAGAGTAGCCAGCTGTCTAATAACCCTGAGACATACACTGTGCTGGTATTCCGGAACAAAGCCTTTGATCATTTGAAATGTATCCAATTTCATTAATTCACATGGGCTTTTAACTCCCATGACTGGCTGCTGAGGTGTTGCAATCATAGCATTCTCAAAATGCTCATCTTCAGTCCGGAGACAGGGCTCAGGACTAGCATAAGGATAAGGACCCCCACCTCTTTGATAACAAAAGTCACACCCATAAATCCCATTAAACTGTTTTGTGTTTCTGAGAAGTGGCCTAGCAATGGAATCAGAGCTACATATAAGGGCATGCACTTTAGTCGTGGTACCATTTCCCCAGGTGATGCCATTGGTCTGAAGGTCCTCAAGTTCTTTCACAAATGGTCTGAGGAGAGCCTGGATGTTGGGCTTGCTCTCTCCAAACCACAGGCAAGGAACACAGATGTTGTTTTTCCGTTCAGCAGGATTTAGCTCAATTATTTGGCACTGAATAGGCCATATTTGGCAATTGTTACTCTTAAATACAGGAATGCCATCACAGTTCCAGAGCAGACTGATGTCATCATCTCCAATTTCTCCGCTGTCTTTCAGACGTCTGTACTCACCCCCACATTGGATGTCACCTATTAAACCTGGAGTTGATGTATGTTTGGTGATGGCAAGAGTTTCCAGAATAGCTCTCAGTTGTGAGGATAGACTCACCACCAAGAATTATGAACCTATTTTTAATGCACTGTCCACATCAAAGGCTGATTGACAAAGAGCACAATGTGTCAATCCACATTCCTTACTTCCAATGTAGTTAGAACAATGATGGCAGTAAAAATGTGGCTCATAATCTCCATATTGGCCATAAGCTTTATGGAAAAGATATGAGGAGGTTGGCATCAAGCTGGGAAAATGTTCATTGAAGATCTGAAGCAGATGATCCAGAGCAACCCCAGTCAGGTTATGCCTCAGGACATAAGCCAACAGAAGGAGCAGGCTTTGGGCTTTGGTGATAGGTGCTCCAGGGTACAAAAGTTCATTTCCATCCTAAAGATAATGGGAGCACAAGCGTAATTTGGACGGGTTTTTGGGTTTTAATAACCCAAGGGCCCCCCCTAGTGTCGAAAATAAAAATTGTTTTTAATAGGCCTAAATAAAAGAATGGGCCCATATCTACATAAATTCATACTAGGATATTATATGTATTTTGTCATTTCCAATATATTAGGGGTCCCAGGGCCCTACTTTCCTAATCTGTGGGCGGTGGGCCCCCTCACAACAGTACAAATGCTTTTATTTTAGCATTATTGACTTGAGGAAGCGCCAGCACGGCGCCAATCATAAACATCCGGGGTAAAGTGTAGACTAGCTATTTCAACTTGATTGTCAACAGAGCAGCATGTGAAACATGGGGAAGGGAAAATCAAAATCAGGATCACAGAAACGAAAGGAAACAAAGAAAAAAGCTATCATTGCTGCAGCTGCGACATGTTCATCGCTGAGCAACTATTTTAAAACAGTGAAGCCGCCTGCAACAGATGTCACAGAAAGCAACGATGACGGGCCCGGCGAAATGGAGGCAACCGCGGCTGAAAAAAACATCTACTCCAGGTCCAGGACAGACCCAAACTGAAGGTGAGACCGTGAGGCATTGCATTTTTAGATTAACACGGTTCCACACACACATATTATAGTGATAATAGCCGGACGGCGGCCGGCGCGTTGTTAGCTTGTAGTTAATTTTCTTCTTTGTTTTTCCCCCCACGGTCGGTCCCACCAGAATATGTTGACGAAGAGGAGGCGGCTTCGTCGCCAGTGTCGGACGTGGACATTGAGGCCAGCGGTGCCTACCGTACCGCGAATCAAGAAGAATTTAATTCTTCTGATATTGAGATTGATATCACAAGCAACGGTGGGGAAAATGAGGCGGTGGAGGACGCCCTAACTGAAGGAGGAGGTGAGGCCTTGCTGCTTCCTTGCTTGCTTTTAGATTGACTCGGTTCCACATATAAATAGTGATAGTGAGCGTGTAGTTAATTTTTTCTTTATTTTTCCCCCCACCAGAATATGTTGACGTCGAAGAGGAGGCTGCGTCGGACGTGGACATTGAAGCCAGCGGCGCCGCGAATCAAGAGGATTTTAATTTTGAATCTGATATTGACATTGACATTGATACCAACAGCACAGGTGTTGAGGAAGAGGACGGCGATCACCAGGCCGACGAGGCAAGTCTCTCTTCTAAGCCACTATTGAACTACACCCAACCTTATCCCTCAGATCCATTTCTTTTTAAAAATGAAACGCTGAGCACAGCAAAAGTCAGAGCCCTTGTAGAACACGGTCCATGTCAGCCTGGATTGAAAGATAACTATAACGATTTCGTAACAAATTCATTTAATGCCAAGTTTAAAATAAACTGGTACAAAAACACAAGTGGCAAATGCAGTGTTGGTAGACAGTGGCTTGTGTATTCTCCTAACGCTGGCAAGATGTTCTGTCATTGTTGTTGGCTTTTTGCTGAAAAGGGTGAGCAGGTGAAACGTATTTGGTCTGACCCTAACAAGGGCTTTTGTGGCTTTCACAAAGGAATGGATAGAATAAAGCAACATGAAACGTCAGAAGTGCACCGCAAGGCGGAGAAGACTTTTTTGCTAACTAAATATCGCATCTCTGAGGATAAAACTGTAATCGCAGGACTCATTCAGGCAGAAAGACAGGCCATTGAAAAAAATAGGAAAGTGCTTAAAAGGCTGATCGACGCTACTCTCTATTTAGCCAGCCAAGGAATTGCATTTAGAGGACATAGGGAGTATGCTGGCCTAGGAGCCCCATCTGTTAACGAGGGCAACTTTCTTGAGCTGTTAAAATTCCTGGCTAGATATGACACTATCATGGAGAATCACCTCCGCGAAAATAACACTAGCTATAAATACATAAGTCCACAATCTCAAAACGAGATAATCACATGCCTTGGCAGTGAGACACTGCAAAAGATTGTAAAAGAAATTAAGGATGCTGTTTTTTACTCTGTCATTGTTGATTCAACAATTGATATTTCAAGAGTGGATCAGTTTTCATTGTCCATAAGGTATGTCAATAAGAGTGGTAAAAGTGTTGAGAGATTTATTAAATTCGATGAGCTGGACAGTGGCAGTGCTGAAGCATTCCATGACCTACTTATTAAAGCGCTCCAGGAACTTGGACTTGACGTTACCAAAATGAGAGGACAGGCTTATGATGGTGCCAGGAATATGTCTGGTCACCTATCAGGCCTTCAAAAAAGAGTGAAAGACTCATGTAGCTCTAAGGCTCTGTATGTTCATTGTTGTGCTCATAACTTAAACCTTATTCTTGTTGATGCTGCGACATCATGCACTGCTGGGAAACTATTTTTTGGTACTCTGGAATCATTGTATTGCTTCTTAACATCGAGTTTACCTCGTTACAAAATACTAGCAGAACAACAGGATAAAATGATTAATGATACAGTTTTAACATTGAAACGTCTCTCTGATACAAGGTGGGCCTCACGAAAGCGAGCCACTGAAGCCGTACTAAAAAGTATGCCAGCAATTATAGAGGCGCTTTATATCATTATCAATGATGATCCGCGCACAGCAGCAAAAACGGCATCAGATGCGCAAGGTCTGCTAACCATGATTGAGACATTTGAGTTTATGTTCATGCTCAATTTCTGGCACATTGTTTTAGGGAAAACATTTTGTCTGTCAAACTACCTTCAGAAAGAATCAATCGATTTAAACTCTGCAGTAGCGCAAATTGACAGCTGCGCAAGTAGGCTGAAAGAACTAAGATCTGAAGAGGGCTTTAACGATATTGTGAAATCTGCTAAACAAAAAGCAAACGAATGTAAAACGTGTGCCACAGAGTTCGAGGAGGTGAGAGTAAGAAAGAGAACGCGTTTCTCAGACGAAATTGCCCCAGATGAGCCAATAAATGACAGTAGAACACGTTACAAAGTGGAGACATTCTATTACATTCTAGATGTATTTGAACAGCAGTTTGTGACACGTTTCACCGACCTTCGCAACACGGCAAGTAAATTTCAGGTCCTAAATGAAAAGCGCTTTTCTGATAAAAATTCTATTGACAGGATCAATGAATTGGCAGCGTTTTATGCAGAGGATGTGGACGCAGAATGTGTTGCGGATGAATATTCCACTTTCACAGACGTGTACAAGCGCCTGTTCCCTGATGGAGCAGCGTTTACTACAGCAGAAATGCTCCCCTTTTTAATTGCAAATGACTTGCATGAAGCATATCCTAACATAGCAACGCTATATCGCATTTATCTCACTGTTCCTGTAAGCAGCGCACAGGCTGAGCGCACCTTCAGTCGCCTGAAACTCATAAAAAATTATCTGCGCTCAACTATGAGTGAGACACGTCTCTCACATCTCGCATTGCTTTATATGGAGAGGGAGGTTACTGAGACTGTTAAATTTGATAACGTCATTGAGACATTTGCCAGGATGAAGAATAGAAAAACACATTTCTGAATTGTAAAGCAAACCAAATAGCCCTTTTGTAGCTGCACTTAAATGTTCAATGTTCTCCAATTATCATATTTTTGTCCAGATGTATTATTTTGTTGGGACTGCAATGGCAGTGGCACCTTAAGTTAATTATTGTCATTTTATTATTTATTTTTTATTGGGACTGCGTTGGGATTTTATTTATTTTATGTTTAATTGGTTTATTTATTTTGCCACTTTATATAAGCTTTGATTGATTGATTGAAGACTTTATTAGAAGATTGCATAGTTCACTGGTACAAGGTCTACTAAAAGAAGATCCATGAAAAGACTAAGCAGTCTAAGCTTATTTCCACTGGAAACCATTAAAGTATCTCATATAGCTATATAGACTACCTGTGATGGTTATTATATTAACCTGTAAATGTGATGCAGAAATATGATGGGGACATGAGGTTGTTGTTTTAATGTATATGCAGCAATAAAATGAGGAGCTGGAGGCTATTCTAATTGTTGTCATGGTTGATTCTTGTTGCACAGGTCCTTTTGTCTTTTTGGCTCCATCTATTGTCTCAAATTAAATATAGCCCTGCTCTGCCCTGTAGTTTTTCATTTGGCTATTCACCACAGTTATTAGCTTATGGTTGCCACTGTGGATTAATCTTTGTAGTTTGCGTTTAAATCGGGCAAAGACAACAGACCCGGGCCCCTTTGATCAGGGCCCCCCTGATCTGAAAACCCATGGGGAATAAGGTCTAATTTCGCCACTGAATGGGAGAATGGGAAAAATGTTATCAATAGTTCAGTTAGAATAATATGTTTCTTGTCACCATTCTACGTGTTAATACAGTACTTCTGTTACCGTATAACAGTAAGGTTTATCTCACCTGGGACTGATTTGGTTCAAGTCTTTCTGCCCCCTCGCTTATCTCCCGATTAGGGAGTCTTACTGGTATTCTTTTCTTCCGGGGTGGAAACGAAAGACGAGGTTGTGAAATTTTAACCGCGAGAATGTACTGTAACATCAAAGGAACATTCAAATTACTAACTGATCAATTTGTGGCGATATGATTGGTTCTCCAGTTTAAATTGTGAGACTATCAGTGGACTAGGTACTGTGGGCTGGGATGGTGTTTTCCTCTGGTGTTTCAGTCATCAAAGGGTGCGTTCGAAAATGCGCACCGGGTGACGGGTGTGTACTCAGTGTAGTGAGTGCCTAAACCTAACCCTAATCCTAACCTCAGTAAAACTATGCCTAACCCTAACCCTAACCCTAACCTTAGCCTCAGTAAAACTATGCCTAAACCTAACCATAACCCTTATCCCTAACCACAAACGGGGCGCATTTACGAACGCACCCTGTGGGCCGTGCATGCAGACTGCGCTTTACCTAATCAACCTGATGATGAACACCTGTGTCTTTCTCTCCAGCCTGGTACAGCAGACAGACTGAGTGCAGAGCTGCTCCGCAGCGTTTTTATATTAAACATGTCGTTTGGATTATTTTATTTTGAGGACCATTTTGTCCAGGCAGAAACCACCTCCATAATAAAAATAAAAAATAACATCCGTGTGATCGTAAATTGCAGAGAAGACCTCGAGTCTGACCAGGGGTGGATTGAGGTGATTTGTCCACCAAAAAGACGGGCCCAAGCCAGCGTTCCAATGGCGGCTAAAGTACTTTATTTAGCAGTTATTGAACATTTGTGTTATTTATTTATCCCGAAATAAGTACAATATAATGTAGCCTGACTCAATTTAAAAGTTGTTGCTTTAATCTGCGTTCATTCATTTAATGATTATGCCTACAAACAAGCGGCCTACATGTCTGCTTGGAACCTAGGTTCAGACTCGGATTGCTTCCTTCATATGTCCCTTACGTCTACATAAAGGGTTACTATTTCAAACAAAGTGCTTATCCCCCGGCCACGTATGTTAGAATGTATTACGGGCCCACAGAGTTACCCGTATCTTAAGCATTGTTTAATAAATATGATTTGAGTCCGATCGGTGGCTTTTTTTCTCAAACAATTATAATGTATCAGTGAGTGCAATACACCTCCCAACCGATAGGATCACAGTTAAAAGCGGAGGGGAAAGCATATAAAATGGTGACCGAAATGATTAAAATGCGTTTGATTAAATAATACGGAAGATTTGGGTACTTATGATGGCTTATATGGTACTTATATAAGCACTTTTATATATATAAAAAAAGAGCGCTTATGTAGACATAATATGGAGTGATCAGACTACAAGATGAAACCACGTTGCATCCGCGAGTCAGGACCCATTGAGCTTGTAGGTCTGCTATCTGCTGCAGAAGGCCTCGTGATGACTTTTGTACAACGGGGGAAAAACATGCTTAATGCGTGGTAGCCCCTGCAATATTGGATACAATTGGCTGCAATTAAATACAGCATGAAATAAGATTGTTAGCCTGTATGGCCTTCTATATATATATATCGATTATGTGGGCAACTATATTTCCACACTCACTCCAGAGGGCCTCAATGTATATAGGCCTAATGTTCGGGAGAAACCTCAAATTTCCGATCCCCATTAACTTTGTTTGGTAAATGAAAGCCCTGCTTCATCATTCTGTGTCAGACACAACTAACTAACAGCCGATCTACATTGTTTTGAGCTTGTAAATTGGCTATTTGTTATGGCTATTTGTTATTTTTTAATTGGAATTTATTCTATTTAAAATGCATGTAGTTATACCTAATTGAAACTCTTTATTCAATTTAAAATGTATTTAATTATACCTATGTTAACTTTATGAACTTAAACTACATTGGACATAAATACATTTTTAGTCATTAAGCTACTAATATAGACTGAAGTAATTAAAGTGGGTCATGTTTGCCTGTTTCGAATTGTAATAGCTGAAATCAATAATGACAAATTAACCTTTGTGTCACATTACGTGAAGCTGGGGGCTGTATGTGGTCGCCATTTGCCCTTGTATGATCTAGAACAGTGGTTCTCAACCTGTGGGTCGGGAGTCCCCAGATAATTTGCTTAATGTGCATCATCATTCCAAGTGAAAAGATTGAGAACCACTGATATAGAACAGGGGTTTTCAAAGTGGGTGACGGGGCACCCTGGGGTAATTTGATAAAATTTGGAATTTATTTGGACACTTGAAAAACATATATAAACTCATTTTAAACTTGAAGTACATAGTTATTTTCAGTCAGTTTGAACCAAAATGGCTATTATCTAAACGTTTTCCTCGCAACATAATCACTAAAATATCAGTGTCGGGCAGAAACCTCGTATCTCCAAGTTTCAAATGTGTGCATCTTTTGGTAAAGTAAAGCCCTGCTTCATCATCATACTGTTGCACAAAACTAGTGAAAACAGCCGATCTACATACACGTTTTCTACCTGACAACGACGATATGCTATAAGGTGCTTGGAGTGAAAATTATAATGTAGGGGTGCCTTGGATTCAAAAGATATTTGAGGCAAAAGTTTGGAAACCCCTGATCTAGAAGACCATCCAGGCTAGAAACCCATGAATATTATTCATGGGATTCAAATGCAGATGGCCATAATGAAGCAATCATATTAATAAGATGTGTGCATCTGAGAATGTTGATGAGCATGTTTTCTCATAGCGCACTCACTGTGTAATTACATTCTATCCAAATCATTTTCCTTTCTGATTATCTATTTTAAACTAGTGAAGCAGTTTATTTTATCGAACCTGACTATCTGAAATGTAATGTTTAACGTTGTTGTTAAAACGTTCTCTTGTGTTTTTCAGACGTCTTCCAAAGCGTGGCCCTCAAAAGGGATGCTTTTAAAAGGGGGGAGGACATCTGGGCTGTGAGGTCCCAAACAACCAGAAACAGAGAGGTTGGGGCCAGTCGTTCCCACTCCCAAACCAGTGTCATGCAGGGAGCCCAAGAAAGGAATGGTAAATGCATTTGGATGGATTTGTGATTTTGTGATGCATGTTTTTGTAACTTGGTGCCATAGGCCTATCAGTGACTCACATACTGTATGATTTGTGAAACAAAGTATTCTGTCATGTAAAATACATACCAGTCACGAAGCAGCATAATGCATTCACAACTTCTGCCGCACTTGCTTCATACACAGGTGCGGTCATAGTTCTGGACTGAGACCACCTCCACATTACAAACGTGTGTGTGTGTGTGTGTGTGTGTGTGTGTGTGTGTGTGTGTGTGCGTGTGTGTGTGTGTGTGTGTGTGTGTGTGTGGTCATTTACCTCTACTCTCCAAAAACATGTATGTTGTCACTTTGGTTTTCATGCTGCTGCGATGGCGGGGGAACATCTCAAAAAACAGTTGAGCAGACCCCTGCTCACTTCAACCCCCACACGCCAGAGTTACGAGTTGCAGGTAAATGTAAGCTTTGTGATATTTTTGTATCACCGTGTGCATGTATATGCAAGCATTCACATTTCTACTATCACACAGAAGAAAATCATGCCACATAAAGACAGAATGTACTGTATATGAACATATAAAGATGTAAGCGATGTGGTTTAAATTTGTATCACCATTTGAATACTAGCTGCCATATTCTGGAGGGGAAACAAAGCCAAAAATAGCAGATCTAAATGCACAGATTGGCAATTTTTGTTACCGGATTTGATTTACATTTTAAAACGGTCCAATAACCAACCTAGGTCCAGTCCACTAAGTCTAGGTTTTAAAAGCTGATTTATTTTTTCACATACTAATTTGAAAAACTTCGTGTAAATGTCGTCGCCCCCCCTCATTCTAAAAACCTGTGTTAAATTTCAGCCTGGATCACAGATGGTGCTGGTGGTGGGACATACTGGACAGAATATAAGTTTAACTGTAAGCTGTCAAATAGTTTGTTGCCCTCCAAACACTGCACTGGTACGCTTTCATACGAGTACATCAGTGGATATTCTGGATAATTGGTGCTGCAATATTGTATTTGAAAGCTTGATATAATCCTATTAGATAGATGGATACCTTTATTATCCCAAGGGGGAAATTCAGTAACCCCCCCAGCATGCACGAACTTGTTCTAACAGGAATGATTCATTGTGTGGGTTAATTTTATCTTTAGCTACATGATCATCTGTTCACCTTTTAGAAGTGTATATTTTTTAAATGTATTTTTCTCAGATGTCTGTTGCCCTGAGTAAGAGGGGTGCACCCACGCCGACCCAAGGCAACTACTACGACTCGGATGAGACGTCACTGGACATGTTTGACGATCCACCGCCCAAGTGCAAACCAGTAAGTCAAAGTATTATGTTACATTTATTTATTTCGGTGCCATGGCATTGGTCCGACATTTCATTGTTCCTACATCCCATTATTCAGAATCTGAATGTTAACCTGGTGAAAATACAAAACCTAACCTCAGTAAAACTATGCTTAAACCTAACCCTAACCAAATTTGGACTAATGAGATGTAGGACTTATGGGCAGTCCCCATTATTTCTGCAGAACCTTATGGTAAAAAAATGGCTAAATTGTTAATTTAGTGATCTTTCTCTTGATGCTCTACAGTGTAAAAATGGCCAATATGTGTTGTTTTTTTCTTTCCTTATTACTGTGGGAGAGTGCAGTCATTCAATGCTCCAACTAACAAAGGTGAACACCAAAAGAACAGTATTGCAGGCCTGCCAGGCCATTTTGACCATTACAGAGGGGCACTACCAACACGTTTGGCTGTGTTGCTCATTCCACGAATGCCCGATGCTTACAAGCTGTACCTCGTTGTAAAGGTGACGAATCAATGATAACAATGATATCAAACACAATACCATTTGGCATAATTAAAGGGGAAATATATTGGACCAAATGTTGGCAAATTCTGGTCGGCGCTACCCCCACGTTTGGCTGTGTAGCTCATGCCTCGAATGCCCGATGCTTACAAGCTGTACCCACGTTGCAAAGGTGACGAATCAACGATAACAATGATATAAAACACAATACAATTTGGTATTATTAGAGGGGAGATATAATTGATTATATTTGTTTCCTTTCTTGTGTTATAATTAAAGGGGTACTCCACCACTTTTCAGTCCTCACTAATGTTCATGATAAAATATCACATTTTTTTTCCTACTCAGTTTGGGTCTCATAGGAGAGCTGTGGGTGGGTCAAATCCTACTACCGGTGACATCATCAATGGGAAATGCAAGCTAATAGAAACTGCAGGCTTTCTATTCCTGAAAAAGTTGCAATGTTAAAGTGGAAGCCATTGTTCTCGTGATAATAAAAATCTAAATATTTTTTTTCAAAAATATTTTTTTTTTGTCAAACGATGATGTCACCGGTAGTAGGATTTGACAGCTCTCCTATGAGACCCAGACTGAATAGAAAAAAATTGTGCTATTTTATTATGAACATTAGTGAGGACCTATTATATGAAGACAGGTTGAAAAGTGGTGAACTACTCCTTTAAGAGATATAATTAATTATGTATGTTTCCTTTCTTTTTGTGCTGAGTTTATTTAGGTGCACTTTTTCAAACCTGTGACACGCTCTCATGCATCAGAGCCTATGTGGTATATGCACCTGGACCGCTAGGTCAGCGGGCGCCCCAGGATACAATAATAGATTTAACTTCTTTCCATTAATCATCACCGTGATTGACTGGATTATGGGCGTTTTAAATCTTCTCTGCTGTAAACACATAAAGCAGAATAATGATGGAATTAATTATCTCTTGTGTTAATTTAGAGGCAAGGTGCCAATACAGAGCTTACTTCCTCTTCTGCTCTGAATTCTGTTCTGTGGGTCAGGACAGTAACGTTTTTTTAAAGAAGGAAAGAAAAAAAAAAGTCTGTTAATACTGCATCAAATGCAGTCAACAAACTACGCTATAAAAACTGGTAAGCTGATAAAAGAAATCTGCATTTTCACAATTTCTATCTGTGATAATAATAATTGTCATGAGAATTAAGGGTAAACTGAACGCTCGACCCAAAACAAACTCGGCCGGATTCTTTCCACAGGAGGAATAGGTTTCCGAGGTTTAGGAATAAGATAGAAAAAGCCAAAACATCTCAAAATATAAAGAAAGATTGAAAGTATAGAAAATCATATTATCATATTGAACATTTCTGGTGTGATATATAACAAAAATATAACATTTGTAGCAGTGAAAACCTTTTTTTATATATTTTATTAGTAGTTCACAGAAGAAGAAAAAAAAGCACAGGAAAGTAAAGTTCAATACAAGGTGGAAAGAGGATTTTAACCCAACAAAGCACTATGGCTTGCTTCCATTGGGGTCTTTGTACTCAATTAATTGAAACATTAGATGACAATACTATGCAAAACACAGTCAGATATCAGAAACCAAACATAATATACAGCAAACAAATCAGAAATAATAATGACAATCATCAGAGAAATGGTTGAGGTGTTTTTCCGTAGCTTAAAAGAAAACAGATGAAGGGAGTGAGTGTGCGTTCCCTTCCTCCCTCTAATGTCCTGAAATGTCTGGAGTCGGGAGGCTCCCACTCTCTTAATTCTCAACAAATCTCTATGATTCAGATTTTACTATAATGAGAAGACGTGAGTTTCAATGTCTTGTGTCAATGTGTTTACCTCTTAGATGTTAGTCTGTATAAATACAATGATTTGAGAACCTAAGTTCAGCTGAATAGTTAACACTGCTCGGAGCACTAATTAATAGTTTGTGAATGTCATGACATTCTCTAGAATCAATGTGGATGATAACTGACAATGTGACGGTTTCCGGTTTTACAGGTTCGATCTGGTTTACTTGATGATACCGGTTCAGTTTATGAATACCGACTAAACCAAGTTGGGGGGAAAAATAAATAAAAGTATCCAATTAAAATACATCTTACAAATGTAAACGTATGCTGTCGGCGTCACGTGTATTACATTCATTCGGTATTGTTTTTATTATGTTTGTGAATATACTGAGTGAGTCTAGGAGCGCATTCTGCTACTGTTGACAGCTCACTGCTCGGAGTTTAGTGCTAATGCGACCAGTTTTCTAAAGTGCATTGGTTTGGGGCGCAGGTAAAGTAAGGTGACATATATGATTATGGCGATGCATGCACTTGGACATTTCTCCTTTCAATATGACGTTTCTTATTATTTTGGTCTCGCTGCTTAACGCATGTCTTGCACTGATCTTAAAGGGAATGGCAGCTGATACTCTCTCCGATTGGTTTGATTAAAGTAACACCCATGACTAATTCAGGTCCGTTTTACCGTGAACTGCTTTGATGCAGTGTGCAGAATTCCGCACCCACAATAGCAGAATGGCATTGGTCACACCTCCACAAGACCTGGCGTTAATTAAGACATCCATAATACAGTTATTTGAATCCTCCTTATCTTGACCAAGCATTTGCCACAAACCGCAGCTAAAGGGTTTGCCTGCCTGTATGAAGCCAGGGTGCCAGCCTGCTACACTACATTTTGTGGATCAGTTTTATCATTTCACTTCTCAGTCTGGCCATGATTCAGTTGACTCGTATATCAGTTTTGACGGAGGCGACGTTGTTGCTGATTGGATGTTGTTTAGGGCTGACCTTCGATTACTTTTTTCATAATCGAAGCTTAATCGAAGCTTCCTTTCGAACTTCGAAGCTTCGATGACGGCGGGGGGGGGGGGGGGGGGGGGGGGTGGGGGGGAGCAAAAGTTTATCGGTTACATAAGTGATAACCGTTAAGGAAATGTGTTTAAAATGCGCGATTTACACAATTTTAAAAGGGAAAACACACCAGTTTTTTCCTCATAATAATGCTCCTTATTTTCATTAAATAGTACAACAATACAACGAGGAAGAAGATACGAATGTTTTCTACATTAAAGAAAAGTGTTTTTGCAGGACAAGTAGGATTGACATAATCACATCACGTCTGTAATGTAACAAAGCGCGGCTGCAACAGCAAACACTGCAGCGCGACTCGAGCCCTATATAACAAACAGATTAACTCCCAAGTCCCAAGGTGTACTGTACACGCTAATGTAATAGTAGATTTTATAGTAAATAATTGCACTGCAGTGTCTGAATTAAAGTTCCACACTCATCAACCGAAAGCTGATGGTCAGGCTCAGACATTTTCGCTGTTTGTTTCCTTGCGTTGAGTTGTGTGTCGGTCAGCGAGTGGAAGACAGCAAACGCATGCATGGATCATGTTACACCGACAATGGTTTGGTAAAGAAATGTGTGACTGCATCGCATATTTGCATTGGGTGATGTTACTCAGACATGATTGGTGTCACACATTTCGATGCCAAACGAATGTCGCTGTAGACAGCGCGCTGTCTTTTCTTTTTTTTCCCTTCATCATCGACCATTCTGATGGCTTCATGCATGCTCTTGTTGCTGTTGGCTTGTTAATGTTAACACGTGTGTGAGAAGGGGATGACGCTATCACGCTAGAGTGGAGCGAGGCGCATGCAAGCTAAGGCACGCGGCCCCCCCAAAGGACAAACGGCCGCGGCCGATTATTCGAATTTATTTTTCAAATTCGAATACCGTACCTTCGAACGAAGCTTCGAATATTCGAATTTTTTGGGTCAGCCCTAATGTTGTTCCAACAAATCAGAGTAGATTAGGGTAGCTACGTCATCAGCCAGCCAATACACACTGGTGTATTTGTCCCACCCCACCACAGACCAATAAGAAGCCACATTTGGATTCCACTTGCGTTCTATGTCTCACCTCCCCTTGGAAAAAGGAAGCTGTCCAGACTGAGAAGCCAAGTGACAAAATAAATCCATGGAGCGTACCACAAACTGCACAAGTAAAGGAGTTTTAACCTGTATGCTTTTCCCCTATGTGAGTCCTCATGTGTCTTTTTAAATGACCACTCTGACCAAAGCCTTTACCACAAACTGTACACGTAAACGGTTTTTCCCCTGTATGAGTTCTCATGTGTACTTTTAAATCACCACTTTGACCATAGCCTTTACCACAAACTGTACAAGTAAAGGGTTTTTCCCCCTTATGAGTTCTCATGTGTACTTTTAAAGTACCACTTTGACCAAAGCCTTTACCACATATTGTGCAAGTAAAAGGCTTTTCCCCTGTGTGAGTCCTCATGTGTACTTTTAAATCACAACTGGTACCACAGCCTTTACCACAAACTGTACAAGTAAAGGGCTTTTCCCCTGTATGAGTTCTCATGTGTGTTTTTAAATGAACATTTCGACCGTAGCCTTTACCACAAACAGTACAAGTAAACGGTTTTTCACCTGTGTGAGTCCTCATGTGTACTTTTACACTACCACTTTCACTAAAGGCTTTACCACAAACTGTACAAGTAAAGGGCTTTTCCCCTGTGTGAACAACAGTGTGCCTCTTCAGATGTACCTTGCGATTAAACATTTTGCCACACACCGTACAACTAAAACTTTTCTTCCCTGTGTGGCTGTTCTTGGAGTGAGTTTGTTTTGACAATGGCAGATCCTGGGACAGCTTGTGGCTTAAAGACAATGTTTGTCCTTCCACATTGTGTGTCTTGTGTGAATCCAGTGTGTTTACAACCGACTGACCTTCCCTGGTCTCCTCCCACTCATCACTGTCTTCAGTGATGTCAGATTGAGAACAGTGTGGAGAGAGGAGCTGGTCACCACTAGTTGGTTGTGATGTTCCACAGTCCTCTACATCAGCTTGTGTTTTCATGTGTTCAGTTGAGGTGCTGGCTACAGCCTCTGTCTCTCTGTTTTCATCATCACCTTCACTTTTCACTGCTAGTAATGTCAACGTTGATCCATCAGCCTCCTCTTGTAGTTGCTCCTCCTGTTCCTCTTTAATCTGTGGAGGTTGTGGTTCCTCCAGACTGGGACTCCTCTCCTGATGTTCAGGGAAAAGCTCCTCTTTACACACAGGGAGGGAAACGAAGTCTAGGGGAGAATAAAAAGATAAAATGAGAGAAAAAACATTAAAAACATTAAAGGTTTGTACTTTGTTATTTTATGCAGTGTTTCCTCTGTGTTATAGCTTTGGTAGTTCCAAATCATGAGTCTATTCTCATGCATTAAAAAAAGACATTTCCTGCAAACATTCTCTCTAAGAGAGACAGCGAGAGAAGAGAAGAGAAGAGAAGAGAAGAGAAGAGAAGAGAAGAGAAGAGAAGAAAAGAAAAGGCATGAAACGTACTGATGTCCAGGTGGTTTTCAGGTTCCTGTTTAACACAAACACTCCAACTCATCTTCACCTTCAGGCTGGACTCTGCACACTGGTCTGCAATGAAGGAATATAATAAGGACTTTATTAAGATATGGAATTTGATATGACATGAGTAAGGACTTGCATAATATGAAAAAGTGGGTTGGCCATCTCTCGCAGTTAGTAGAGAGCAACATTGTCTTTTATTTATTTATAAAGGCCTTGTGTGTTAAGCTTCCGTTAAATGTACAATGTACATAGCGTCTTTATCCAAGGCGCTTTACATAGATTGTGCATTGCTTTGCTTTCACCCATTCACACACAGATGGGGGAGGAAACCATGCCACCAACTTGCTCATCGGGAGCAGATAGGGGTTCAGCATCGAGAGGCAGTTGTGTGTTACAGGTAGGGCTGTGTGTCCTGGTGGTGCTACTGTATAATAGGCCAATGTAAAAAGGGTGGCATATGTTCTTCACCTTAGATCTTTCATGGCAATCGGACGCTGCATGCATGATTTGAAGCATTGTGTTCCAAAAATGTGTTTTTCTAAAGTCTACCTGCTGGTGGCGCTATAACAGGCCAATGTGAAAAAGGTAGCATTTGTACCTTGACCTAATGGGAATATGTGTGGCAAATTTTATGGTAATTGCAAGCTGCGTTGATGATTTGAGGCATTTTGTTCAAAAACGGAGCAATCCTGCAAACTTTGGAAGCTAATATTAGCCAATCAGGATGGAATATGAAATATCAGACAGATCGAACTTGATCACATGACTATAGAGTTACTGTGTACCGATTTGCGTGATTTTTGGATAAAATCTCAAGGAGTAATATCCAAAAATTTGGCAAAGGTTTATCCTTAGCCTCTAGGGAGTGCGCTTACAAAGTTTGAAACTGATCGGTGGAGTTATAGGTAAAACCACAAATCGGCCTGTTATAGCGCCACCATGAGGCTGATTTAAAAATAAATAAGTGGCATTTCTTCCTCGGCCTAGTGGGAACGTGTGTGCGCGATTTCATGATAATTGCACTTTGCATTTGTGATTTGAGGCATTTTGTTCAAAACGGCTCAATCCTACAAACTTTGGAAGCCAATTTTAGCCAATCAGGATGGAATATGCAAAATCGGACAGATCCGTGTCGATCACATGACTGTCGAGATACTGCCTACCAATTTGTAGGATTTTTGGACAAAATCTGTAAGAGTAGCGCACAGAAATGCTTTTTTTGTGAACATCGGCCACTAGGTGGTGCTAGAAAAGGCCCATTTGAAAAATGTGGGGCAGAGGTTCTAGATTGGCATCCAGGGAATGTGTGTGCTCACTTTGGCAGCGACCAGGCCAACGGACAAAGGGGAAAAAACATACTCTCCCCCATGCCTTCGGCTGGTGGAGACAACTATAAACGTTTAGTATGTTTTGTACTTTTGTTCAGTTGAAAGGATCAGTCACTACTTGTTCTAAGAGATAAATTAATTGTCCCCATCCTGATGTAAGCTATTTTCGCTGCTATAGGTCAAGAGTTTGGGCCACAATGGAGCACTCACACCTCTGTCGCACCGCCAATCCAACTGATATGACCATACATATCTGTCAGTCCTTGTCCCTTTCATGCCCATATCTGGACAGCCCATATGGGCATGACTTCTTTTGTTGATGAATCAGTCTCGCCCGATATGTTTTGATTTTCATTTTGAGAAGTGTGCAGCTAAGCATGAACACAATGATGTATGTATGGGACTACTACAAACAAAACTCATGTCATGAGTTACAACTTACGACTGAGCGACTATCCTTCGATTAACTAACCATCGATTTCACTGTGGTTTCGTTCGGTAGTTATTTTTTCAATAGGATGTTGGAAATATATGTCTGAAATTGATACTTTTAACCTGTCTGGTTGTAGAGGGCCCACTATTGAGCCCTATGAACATTATGAGAGAGAGAGGCTACCACAGCAAAAGCCTGATCTATAAATATAAATATATGAAATATAAAGTGCTTACTCGATGACCACTGATTCTACAATTCTCTTCAGGCCCGCAGAAGTACCCTTAAATGGTAAATGGTGCATTTATATAGCGAACTTTATCCAAAGCGCATTACATAGATTTACATTCACCCATTCAAGGCACCAACCTGCTCATCGGGAGCAACCAGGGGTTCTTGCACAAGGACTCTTCAACACCAACTCTGAGGGAGTCCGGGATCAAACTGGGAATCCTTCGGGAACCCTCTGTGTTCTAATGACAGTTTCTCTACCCCTGAGCCACTGCCGCCCTTACCTTCCGTATATTTCAATAAAGAGTGGCCATTTCAGAGTGCCGTACACCTGCCCAACCAAAGGCACAATCTTGATGTTTCTATTGTTTCGAGGTCCCAGTAGTCTGGTTAGGGTAAGGGTTTGATTGATTGATTGATTGAAGGCTTTATTAGAAGTTTGCATAGGACAATGTACAGATTCATGACGGTACAGTTCACTGGTACAAGGTCTACTAAAAGGAGATCCATGAAAAGACTAAGCTTATTTCAACAGGAAACCATTTAAGTATCTCATATAACATTGAATGACAGACAAATAGAACACAGTACTATGCAGTAGATATAAAGAAAAGAAAAAGATAACAGTAAGTCTGAACAAACAGTACGTATATACAAGGAAGGGGCAGGGGATATATAACATTGAATGACAGACAAATAGAACACAGTACTATGCAGTAGATATAAAGAAAAGAAAAAGATAACAGTAAGTCTAAATAAACAGTAAGTATATACAAGGAAGGGGCAGGGGAGGGTAGGGTTGGGCTAGGTTTTTACCAGTTGCGAACGGCTGCTGCCTGTAAGTGGTTTTTCAGGGCAATTTTAAAGGATGCTAGTGATCCACACTCCTTTATGGCCTTCGGTAAGGCATTCCACATTTTTGTGGTATAGCAGAAGAACGAGTTTGACCCTTTCTTTGAGTTGACTCTGGGTTGAACGTGATCTGTGGCACTGCCTCTGGTGTTGCAATTATGGACATCCTTAACGTTTATAAAGTATTTTGACAGGTACTTGGGTATCATAGTGGTGTAGTGTATCTTGTACACCAGGCCCATTGCAAGTTGCTGTACTCTGTCATCTACTCTGAGCCACCCCACTTTTAACTGGTGAGTAGCGGTGAGGTGAGTCTGATAGGGAAGGTTAAGCAGGACCCTAATTAGTTTATTTTGGGCTGTTTGGAGTTTAGTTTTTAGGGCTTGTGGGGCGTCACGATACCATACGTGGACTCCGTAGTCAAAGAGGGGCTGGATTATTGCACCAGCTATGGTCTTCAGTGTGTTGAAGTTGACCATTGGGGCGATCCTCTGTAGGAAACGAGTTCGTTGGTTGATTTTTTTTATTAGTTTAGAAGTCATCTTTTCGCTGGAAAGATTAGCTTCAAGGATACATCCTAAGTAAGAGATTTCGTTTTTTCGTGTTATGACCTTGTCACCCACTTTGATTGTGAAGTCATCTATCTTTTTGAGGTTATGATTTGATCCAAAGAGGATGGACTCGGTTTTTCCCAGGTGAATTGATAATTTGTTGTCGTTAAGCCATGTGCAGATCTTACTCAGTTCAGAGTTAAGTGTCTTTTCAACCTGCAAGTGGTCCTTGCCCGAGACTAGGAGAGCCGAGTCATCCGCGAACAGGAACAGGTTGCAGTCGCAAGCAGATGCCATGTCGTTCACGTATATTAGGAACAACAGAGGTCCCAGTATGCTACCTTGAGGAACACCACAGCTTACTGGGAGGGGGGGGGGGGACAGGGTACCGTTAATCTCCACCACCTGTTCCCTCCCCACCAGGTAAGATTGCATCCAGCTCACTGCTGCGCTGTCAAGACCGATGGCTTTTAGTTTCTCAATCAGAATAGCATGATCCACGGTGTCAAATGCCTTCTGGAGGTCCATCATGACCATGCCGCTATATTTGCCCTGGTCCGCTTCGCGTTTGATTTGGTCAGTCAAATAGAGAAGGCATGTGTCAGTGAAATGGGATTTTCTGAATCCAGATTGGAACTCGTAAATCAGATTATTCTCATCGAGATATCTTGCAATCTGTTCGTAGACTATTTTCTCCATGACTTTGGATATGGAGCTAAGAATGGAAACAGGGCGGTAGTTTCCAGGGTCTAGTTTGCTACCTTTTTTGTGCAGGGGGGTTACTTTTGCTAGTTTGAAGTCCTGGGGGACATGACCCTGTTCGATGGAAAGGTTAATTATGTGGGTAATGATTGGAGCAATGGTGGCGGCTGAATCTCTGAGAAATCTAGCTGGGACAGGTTAGGTTTAAGCTTAATGGTTTAGGCTTTGGGTTAGCATTCACCTGTATGAGCAGGTTAGCATTCACTCACGTCGGCAGGTTAGCCTCTGTCTACTGGGACCTCGAAACAAGTTGAAACATATGGAGGAAATACGCCAAAAATGGCCACCATTCAGATTAAAATGCATTTTCATTGAACACTACTGAAGATACGGTTACTTGTACCCACCCGAAGAGAATTGCAACATCTATGGCCATGGAATAAGCACTTAATATTTGAAATTAAGCTTCCGAGACAGGTATGTTTAAAGCTGATATAAGCATTTTTTGGGCCAGCTTGTCAGAATTTTACTGTCACTTTTTTTTATTTTTTATTTTAGATTCAGATGGTTAGCAATTAGGTTTGACAGAGACAAAAAAAATCGAGTCTCTAGATTGCCTGTAGGGGCCGCAGTCTGCCTCCAAAGCAGAGAGCTGCTGGGCTATTATTGGTTCAAAATCACCGCGCCGCGGTACAAACTGCCTCTCTCGATTGGCTACGTCGGTAGCCTCTTTCGATTGGCTACGTCGGTTGTCAATCATTTTAGCCCCACAGGCCGACGCTTGAAACCACCGTGTGAAAGACAACAGAAGAAGAGCATAGGCCTACTGCACAATGTGCGCATATGTCGTCTCCAACGGCAGCTTGCTTGATACAAAACCAACAAAACATGCTTCTCTAGCTCTCTAAACTAGTTTTTAGTTCGAAAGAAATGACAGACTGGGAGAAAAAACGTCCTATTCTACCCTTTCCTACTACTGCATACACTGCAAAGTGTGCAAACAAAAAGAAGGGGAAAAAAAAGGAAACAAACGATGGAGGGGATGGAGGGGACTCTCTCTGAACCAACGCAGAACTTGCTGTGTCTTCTGTACAGGTAATCATTTCTTATGGTCTATTTCAGTATTTTGTTTGTGTATAAGTTAGTCCACTAAACGTTACAATGAAGGAGGATGGCCAACTTGTTTCCACGACCTAACAAAACAAACGTTGAAGAAGACCTCTTACTGTTGATAAAAATAAATAAAAGGGCTATTGCATCGTGGCTACTGGCTATACAAGCTGCGCGACCACTCTTTCTTTAAAAAGTTTTATATAAGGTGATATAAACAGTCCTCGTTTGTTTACATTACCTAGCAGTATGGTACAATGACGTTAGCTTTCTGGTGTCTGACTCTGCAGCTAGTAGTCTCTTATAATGGGGGTCCCTGGTATATCTGGGGGTCCGCGAGCTTATGTCAATTTGGGGGTCCTTGACATGAAAAGGTTTGAGAACCACTGTTGTAAAATACATTAGAATCCTAACTTTAGTCTTGTGGTTCACACTGTGCTAACATACTTATTTTCAGGGTGCATCTGTCTGACTTGGCAGTAGCCTAGTAGTTGTAGTCTCTTATGGGGGTCCCTGGCATATCTGGGGGTCCGCGGGCTAATAAGTGTCAATTTAGTGGTCCTTGACATGAAAAGGTTTTAGAACCACTTGTGTAATATGCTTGCTAACTAGTCGGTGTTTGTTGAAAATCTATACAATTGTTACAAAAATTACATCTAAAAAGGTTGTCAATTTTTTTAAATTAATATTTTATTTTTAGTAGGAAAAGAAAATGGGATTATTACTCGAGTTGTGACCCATACAAATTGGTCTGTGACCCACAAATGTGTCTCGACCCACTGTTTGGGAAACTACCCGAGGAAATGGCCCACAAATAATAGCTACATGACATCAATTACTATCGCTGTTATTTTCCCATTGAAATACATGTCAAATTGTTCATTCAGAGTATTTTGTCTGAATAATACTTTCTGAATATTTCCTTTCATAGCATTGACTGGGAGGAGGAGGAGGAAGAAGTCTAGGTGTGTGCTGGAGCGAGGGCTTGTAGAGTCTGCGTCATCATCTGAAGAGGAGGACGGTGAAGATTATGTGGCTCTGCTGTTAGGTAGGTTCCTATGCTGTCCCATAACTTGTGTTCCACCCCCATCCACACAGCAGCTGTTTGAGTCACGTCAGCTGAGGTCTTGGTACAATTTATAATAGAGGAGATGCATTTGAATAGTACACCTCCATATAAAGTGGCCACCAGGACTAAACCGAAAAGCATGAATCACTCATCCTGCACTATGAGGGAATCTATTTAGTAAATAACTATCCATGGTGAGTCAGAAGGAAACATTGTTTTATAATTTTGTGTGTTACTTCAGCTAACCTCTGATGCCTGAAAAATGACTAGTCGGTGGGTCAAATTCATTGTCCAGGCGTAAACCTTATGCTGTGAACAAGCAGATTTCATTTTAATTCTAATTATGATTTTACTTTACCAGGCCATGGCATGGACTTAGCTGGGAGCCGACAGGACCATGGAGACAGCAAAGTACCCCGCAGATCCAACCAGTGGAAGACCCCAGGTCTCCGGCAGTCTTCTGAACTGACTTCCAATAACTGTTCCAATAACTGTCATTACTGCACTGCCACCAAAGTGCCCTTACACAGAATACACACCTCTTCGAAAACTTGGATCTCCAAAGGATTTTGTGCCTTTTTCACTTTAGTGCCTCTGCGCTCTACAGTGTTTTATAATGTGTCGATATTGTATTTGTGTTAAAAGTGAAGCGTTTGGTCATGCTTCACACATTGTCACTGTTGTGCTTCACATGACAACACAATCTGTATGTAATGGTAAGACTGAATTCATTTTCCAGTGGATTCCTCGCAACCTGCATCAGTGAAACCACACTTGGAATTTCCAAGAATTGCACCTTTCTAGTTTTATGCAATGTTGATGAATTACATGGGACCACAATGAAGCAAGTCACCAGGACATGTTTTGTTATCCATTTAGCTGAAGTGTAATGGTATGTTATATTTCTGTTTACACAGTGTTTAATCAATCAACACAGATTTTTAAACCAGGGACCAACAATCTTCTACTGAGAACCCACTGTTGAAAACCTGTTTTATTTCAATGTCTGAAGGACAAAATGTTTTACACTGCAGTGGTGTAATAAAAAAATAAATCCACCATAGAACTCTTTAGTTATTCTTTGTCAGAATATAATGGTAGTCCTGATGTTTTGATTCTGTGACATCATATTGCACTTGCTAATTGTCCATCCTCTTGTGTCAGTTACGGGATAGACTGCTGCTGTTAAAAATATGAAATGTTGTCAAAGACTTCCCAAAGAAGTAACATTTCAACATTACAGGAAACAAAGTGTAGATATACAGTATGTGACTGTCTATAGGCCTACTTTGACCTCAGTGGGGCTGCATTTTTTGGATTGCCCACTGAAGTAAAATAAATTCAAAAATAGTTATGCAGTGTGACAGAAGATGACATTTCTATTATGTCTAGACATTTATGCACTTGTGTCTAACAAAACAAATACAAGTAGAATTGTCTGTGGAATGAACAGCACATTTATGTAATTGCAGGTTTTTGTGTGACCATGGTGACCAGTTTATCTTTTGACTACGTTTGTCACACAATGGTACATGAATATGTAAATATTTACCTCCTAAAATACAGCATGTCATGAAGAAAACTTGAGAGTAACCATTTCCATTATGACTGACTGAAAATATATACTTGATGTTTAACCAGTTGAACCCCAGCATCCCTATTCTGGGGGGAACATTATGTCTATAATAGCCTCTACTATATACAGGTATATATTTTTAATTCCTATATATTCTTTTAATTCCCTAACCCTACAACTTCTGTACTATGAAGCCTACATGATGACCCTCAGATTGTTGCTTGCAGCACTTCTTCAACAATGTTGGCATTTCTCTGCATCAACTGGGTGCCCAGGGGCCTGGCGGAGGACATTGGGGGAATCTGGCAGGTCGAAGAGCAGGCTGGGCTCTCACTGAAGAGTGTGACATTCGGTCAATTTGTGCCTGACAATAGACAAAGACAATAATATTCACATAGAGACAATTCATTTCCCACAAAGTAACTTATGTTCATCAAAGTATAAATATTATGTGTGCAATGGGCAAACATCTCTCTTTCCCATACTTTGTTAATTATTATACTGTACAACCAATAGCCTACTTGGTACAGTAGCATTTACAAATCACATAAGCTTGAGTTATACTTTATAATTTGATGGTGTCATGTAGCAAAGAGCCGATCTACAAGCTCACAGTTATTCCCAAAATTGGGAAAGCAGATTGAAAGAGCCCAAATGCAATTTTAGTAGTTGTTTTGTTACATAGAAATAATATAGTATATATAATTACAACATAATTGTACATGAACAGCCCATTCATGCACAATTCACCAAAGCAAATATAATTTAAATGTATTGACTTTACTTGTTGTAGCTTGAGTAAAACATACTTGTAAACACTGTGATAACTATGGTAGGCTCTGCCTGGCGTGCAGATATTTAGACTAAAATTGGCATATAGCCTACCAATATATCTGAACTGGACTAGTTTGATGCATCATCGCTACTAACTGATGTATGATAACTACTAAAGGGCTATAGCTAACATTATCGCTAACATAGTAACATTAGCTTCAGCTAATATGTTTTTTTACATAAAGATTCACTCGGAAACATGCTGTTGCAACGTGTACACACACACACACACGCGCACACACACACACACACACACGCACGCACGCACGCACGCACGCACGCACGCACGCACGCACGCACGCACGCACGCACGCACGCACGCACACACACACACACACACTGCGCACACACACGTCTCACACACACACACACACACACACACACACACACACACACACACACACACACACACACACACACACACACAGTGCAACACGTTAGGTAGCTAATCTTAGCCAGCAAACTGAATACAGCCCCGTATAATGTCTTCCAGTAACTTGCTATAAAGCAGTAAAAACGTTCATTATGACACATCATTTTCTAAAAGTCTGATGATGGATAGCTTACCTCAGAACCAGATATTCTGCTTTCGGTAGAGGTCAGAGGACCGGAGTGGAGTAGCGAGTTGTTGGTTTTCTTTCATAACAGAGGCCCTGAGCATGCGCAGTGCATCGTTCTTTCTTCTTCGTTGGTGGCTTTTGCGAAGGGCCGTGGTGAGAGAGGCTGCCCCTGTATTATTGTCACAGGATTGGCTAGTTGTTTAGAGGCTAACTGCGACCCCTGCAGGTAATATAGAGACTAAATATTTAGTATGAATAACCAACCCATTGAAACTTGTCTAAAAAAATAAAAAAAATAAAAAAAAAGTGACAGTAAAATTTTGACCAGATCTGGCCCAAAAAATGCTTATATCAGCTTTAAGTGTAACAGACACTGCAGTGTGTAGTGTGGTTGTTGTGTGTGTAACAGACATACCTGCAGTGTGTAGTGTGGTGTTGTGTGTGTAACAGACATACCTGCAGTGTGTAGTGTGGTGTTGTGTGTGTAACAGACATACCTGCAGTGTGTAGTTGGGTGTTGTGTAGTGTCTCCATCTCTCTCTGGAAGAGGTTGCACATGACCTCTGCGGCCGCACGGAGGCGCTCCAACACAAACACTCTGACATCAAGCTTCACGCCACAAACATCAACACTTTGTTGCTTTTCCAAAACACACAATATCTCCTCTCCCACCGACGTCATGTGTTCATTTATCTTCAGCCGTAGGCCTACAGACTCCATTTGAAGCGTTTTAACTCCTTTTAATATGAGAAGCTTTTCACCACGCGCTGTGTCCCAACCACCATGAAACTAAACACCAACACTCAAGCGGACTTGATCCACGTGAGACACCGCCGCCGAGCTAAAGCGAGCGAGTCGAGTTATGTCCTGTCCCCCCGACTTTCGGCACCTCCGCGCGGTCCAAGTGAACACAGCGGAGCTCCTTGCCCCCCGGCAACCACCTTTATGCTTAGGTTTGTTGGTCGCGTCCCAAAACCGCCATGAAACACCAACGGTTCCTTTGTTGTGGAAACGCCACGCCAGAAACATTCTACTTCCGGAAGATCCGGCTTCCGGATCAACGTGGTTTAGCGCATGCGCAATAATGGATCCAGGCACTGATGCTTTAATGCCTTTCGCCCCCTGGTGGAGGAGATGTGTAACTGTCACTGAATGACTGACTGACTGATTCACTAGTGCAGGGATTCCCAAACTGTTTTGGCTCAGGGCACCCCTATAAATATTCTTTTCATCCGAGGCACCCCTACATTATATTCATAATTTTCACTCCCAGCACCTTATGTTTATAGCATATTTTAGTGATCATGTTGCGAGATAATAGCCATTTTGGTTAAGACTGAGAACTGACTGAAAATTGCTCTGTAGGCCTACTTCAAGTTTAAAATTATACTAAATATATATTGTTAATTAAGTAATAATTGGAGTAAATTCCAAATATATCATCAAATGATCTCGCGGCAGCCCTGGACTGCTGTCGCGGCACCCCAGGGTGCCCCGTCACCCACTTTGAAAACCCCTGCACTAGTGAGTCAGTAGGATACAACAGCAGTGAAAAGAGAGAAATGTGTGTGGGGAAGAATCATTTGGCATAACTACTACATTGGGGAGAACAAGGGGTAAAAAGAAAAAGAAAGAACTGCATAACAACCGTCATGTTTTATTCTTTTGACACATTTTCTTTCACATCAGGATGTAATGATCATTAGACTCAGAGCAGAGTTTGATGTGGAATTATGTGCAGGATGTAATTTGCCCACAGATGTGAGGGGACTTCATTTAATTGACGACATTGTAAAAAAAAGAAAAAACTAAAAAGCCAGGGCTCATTTCCATTGCATTCCTTTGTATTCAGTTCATCGAGACTTTCAATGACAAAAGACAATAGGCCTACAATAATATGCAAAACAACATAATGAGTAGTAATAACATAACATAACAGTTGTCACGCCCCAAACTTCCCGAAGTGAATCAAACAAGTTATATGTATTTCGACGACGCGATCGTAATGCAAATAACATTTTTGTATGGAAGATGTTTTCCCGGGAAGTTATAAAAAATTCAGCATAAATGCTATTCTTTAACTTTTTTCGGTGGGGAATGTGCGATACCGGCCGAATGGTGCGTCCGGCGTCGTTGAATGGCGCACCATTGCGTTCGGAATTCTGAGGACGTCTTTTCCTCAACGTCGTAGCGCCCTTATTCACATTTTTTCATAAAAATCGTATTTTTAATATATTAATATATTGAATATATTCATCAATATTGTCATTCAAATTCACTGCACAGCTGGGTGCACCTTACTCCCCTGAGTACAAGGAAACTGTTCATTTTTAGGCCCATATTTGGATTATTTTAGTTTCAGTTTTTCAACCAACAAATTCCCCAGCACATTTGCTGTATATTTCTTTGAGAACTTCCCCATTGCCTTTCTCTGGTTCCCTTAGTCCTGTAAACCAGGAAGGTGCCATTGCGTCCGTCTCACCGAGACCGATCCGAAGACACCACTCTCGAACCGGGTTGTCTTAACGTTGAATTATTGATATTAATATTAGTATTTCGCACGCACGCACGCACGCACACACACACACACACACACACACACACACACACACACACACACACACACACACACACACACACACACACACACACACATAAATGAAAAACAAACCCCCCTGTTCCTATGAAAGGCTAAAATAGAAATTGGAAAGGCATTTGAATGCTGAATCCAGCAATGCAAGATACAAGGAACAGTTACGTTCTCAACTTGAGATATGGCCGGTTGTTTGTCCACAAAAGCAGCAGATCTACAATTTTCATTTATTTTATTTTTTATTTTTTTTATGGTACAGTTCATGGTGCCATTGGAACAGCCTCGGTTATCTGAACACAGAACACCAAGTTATATGACCAATGGTCACACAGTTCTTGAGATATGACAACAAATCATAAGCTCTTGCAGACTAGAATTTACCAAGGAAAAGTGGCTATTGGCTGTTAATGCTGGCAGCCCACGATCTTTGCTGATGTCAATGAAAAATAATCTGATCAGCTCAAATGTATTTCTTATTCGTTTTTGAAAGTACTAGGTGTCATTGGATTGGGTATGAAGACTAGCTACCCCCAGATGTTTGTGATTGCACAAAGACTTCCCAGAACCACCTAATGGGTATAACGAGTATTGCATATAACAGCAGGACATGCATTCCTTATTTGCATCGCTCCCAATTTGCATCGTTCCCAGGCTAGTTCATTTCTAATCACCTGTGTGATGCAGCAATCTCCCTAATTGGACTAGTTTCTCCATGACAAGGTAGTTAAACAACCAAAACATTCCTCTGCCAAAGTGTCCGATTGCTTTAACATGAAGAAAACATACTGACAAATAACTTATATTAAATGTTTTTATTTGATTCAAATAATATGTATAACGTATTGTTTTTAATTTACAGATCCAGATTATATCACGTAAGTACAATACTCTGTCTATTCATCAACATGCATGACAGCAGTAGATTGCATCTTGTTTACGCCATTTCTGATAAATGTCTATTTTATTTTAATAACAGGCCCATTGAGTATGAGGACACCAATCAGGGCTCAGCTGCAGACCAGAGGACCAATCAAAGTGGAGTTACTGATCATGTGTACTGCCCACTACAGCATGGTCAGTCTTTAAACCAATCACATCGGTCAAGAACATTTCTGACATCTGGTTATTTTTAATATAAATTAATGGAATTAATTAAATTGAAATAACATTTATAAGCACCAAATTAATGCTTATTTACCTTTAGGCAACACAGATGTTTATGAAGTAATCAAGTCCCCTGACTAAGTGAATGGTAAAGTACATCCCTTTTAAACAGACTTAAAGGACAACTTTGTTTTTTTACAACAAGGGTTCATATTTTAGATTGTAATTAGAGAAAAGAAAAAGTGAGTGTTAAAATGTTTTCATTTGCCTTGTTCTATTGTTTTACCGTGTTTACCGTGCTTAAATGTGGGGCAACCATGAAAAGTTGCGTTTTATCTTGGTAAAGGGCTTATTCTGTGTAAAATGGCATATTTAGCCACTTGTAAGCATGCCCCCAACCACTGAAATAAGAATCTCTAAAACAATAGAAAGAAGTAAATGAAATCATTTTAACACTCATCTTTTATATTCTTTAACTACAATCTAAAATATGAACCCATGTTGGAAAAAACTAAAGTTGTCCTTTAAAATATAATTTCAAAGAAAAAACTGCTTAGTAATTTAATCCTCTGTAACAGATCAATAGAATTAAAGCATCCATTCAAAATGTATATATCAACATGTTTTGTTGATACGTTTACATTAATTTTGAATTGATTAACGGAAACAATGAATTCTTTAATTCAGTCAAGTTTTAAATTGCCATTTATTTTGAGAAATTGTTTAAATCGGAACCAGAGAGAAGTGTCATTACAGGGGGAAAAACTAGAAGTGGCAAAAATAACTGCCATTGGGATCTTAGTATAATCTTTCTTTTCAAATATTTTTATTACATTTTCAAATAGAAGTAACACAGAGGCTCACATGTAGATTACAATGTACATTATTATGAGTAAAAAAAAAAAAGAAACATCCCCCTATTCCCACTGACGTCATACTGCGTTCACTCACTCATTCCTTCCAGCTGAGAATGGCAACGGCAATGGCTATCTCCTGAAACCCCCACATGATCCTGTTTACACCTGAGATTTTTTAAATAGTTCAAAAAGCTGGGCTAGCTGATCTACAGCTATATAAACCATTTGTCATTCATCATTTTTTATATAATCTTCACATGAACAAAATTATGTAATGTAAACTTGGAGAAAAGAACAAAATTATGTAATGTAAAATTGGAGAAAAGAATCTTAACACTGATAAGTTGCATCGGAGTCCACAATCAATTATATTTTGAGACCAAGGGCCCCATTTTCGTCCATGCTAAATCCTAAACCCCTAAACTTCTTTGCATTGTTACTATTTTGAATACTCAAAATAGCCGATCTACATCGACATGTTGTGAGCGCTTGTAGATCATGCTCTGGTCCGCTTCTCCTGCGCATGCATCTTGCTGCTCATGCACCGTCAAATCCTGATTGTTTGTTTATATACGGTAGCTGTAGATTAGCTAGTTGTAGATCAGCTATTTGAACCATTTAAAAAAAAATGGTAAAGAAGTTTAGGGATTTAGGGTTTAGGATGGTCAAAAATAGGGCTCCAAGTGTTTGTTGAGAGAATTATAACTGACCAGAGATACTTGGGATGTTTTGAGATGATAGCTGAACTTAATGAATATAGGCCTACAAACTGAATGAGCTACATGTGAATACATTTATTCACAGTCAACACTCAAGGAATCATACTACGTTTTATACTGCATGTTTAATGACACAGTATCCTGTTACCCGACACCGCACATGTCGATAAAGACAAATGGATCTATACCGACATAGAGTAACATACATGCAAATGGATCATCACCAATGAATGTGGGGTAACATTTATGTGTGTAACCATACAAGGACCATGTAACACGCAAACGCACAATAATAATTGTATTTGATTATATCATCTATATTTCAAAACATGCCTCCAGTCTTTCATCTTAGAATGGCCCCTGTGATATTAAGGATCCGTGGTTCTCAAACATAATTAACGTCAAGGACCCCCAAATTAATGTGTAGGCCTATATTATTTGGCCACGGAAATCACTGGGTAACTGGGATGAAAAAACGCCTTCCTCAGCGTTTCAAAACTCGAAGGCCGCCGGGCCGAAACGCATCCGTTTCTCTGGTGAGACTATACTGCTGTGCATAATATGAAATGAATCTTCATGACAATTTTGGTGTAATTTTTATGCTATTTTGATGAATATAACTTCCAAACTTTGTAGCTCAAGACCCAAAAGACAAAGTAGACGTTTGCCCCTTAAATCGGCAATTCTTTTATTAATTTTTTATGTAGGAAAATAACATGGGATTTTTACGTTGTGAAGTCGTGACCCGTATAAATTGGTCCATGACCCACAAATGGGTCCAGACCCACTGTTTGGGAAACAGCGGCCTATATCAGCAGTGGTTCTCAACCTTTTCAGGCCGCGACCCCAAAATAATCATATTTTAACTGGGGACCCCCCACCCACCCTGACGAGCACTAATAGAAGAGGCATTACATTTTATATAATAAGGTTCTATTGTGAAAATAGCAGATCTACATGCTCACAACGCCTCGCAACATGAGGCGTTGTGAGCATGTAAATCGGCTATGTTCACAATTTCTGCCTTTAATGTTTGATAATTTGACCGATGTTTATCATTTGCATATACCTTTAAACTTTATGTTGGTTTGTTTACTTTTGAGTGAGAAAACAATGTTGCACATTAAGTTAATCATCCGCCCCCCCAAAATAATTACAAGTTCACTGGGCTTTTTTGTGTGATCCTTTGAGACTAAGTGTATGACTGTACTCCTGCTGGTTGCTTTTGTGTTTAAAGGTCTCATGAAATGCTGGTCTTACAAACATAAAAGTCTTTATCGAGGTCCTTCAAACGTGTATTAAAAAGGCTTTAACTGAAAAATTCTCTCCATTGAGTCATGGCAGGTTTTTTTTCTGTTTGTGTCCTAAGGCCTTTTCAGCTGCAATGATCAGTGATGGGCAAGCTACTTGGAAAATGTAGTTACCTAAGCTACAAGTTACACTCGATTAAAGCTATCCCCAAAGAAATGTAGTTACCTAAGCTACAAGCTACATGGCAAAAGTAGCCAGCCAAATCGACACTACTTTTTTAATTATGTTCTGTATTAAAATGTCTTAAGTCCTTAAATTGTCACTTTGCTGTTATCTGGGGAGGGGGGACTTGAATGTCCCCTCACTATTGCAATTGACTGGTTTATTTATTTTTCATTTTTCCCAACCGTGATGGGTAAGCTATTTGGAAATATATAAATATAAAATATAAGCTATACTCTTTTGGTCTCGCCGCTTAACGCATGTCTTGCACTGATCTTAAATGGAATGGCAGCTGATACTCTCTCCGATTGGTTTGATTAAAGTAACACCCAACACCCATGACTAATTCAGGGCCGTTTTACCGTGAACTGCTTTGATGCAGTGTGCAGAATTCCGCACCCACAAAAGTAAAATGGCATTGGTCACACCTCCACAAGACCTGGCGTTAATTAAGACATCCATAATACAGTTATTTGAATCCTCCTTATCTTGACCAAGCATTTGCCACAAACCGCAGCTAAAGGGTTTGCCTGCCTGTATGAAGCCAGGGTGCCATCCTGCTACACTACGTTTCGTGGATCAGTTTTATCATTTCGCTTCTCAGTCTGGCCATGATCCACTTGACTCGTATATCAGTTTTGACGGAGGCGACGTTGTTGCTGATTGGATGTTGTTCCAACAAATCAGAGTAGATTAGAGTAGCTACGTTATCAGACAGCCAATACACACTGGTGTATTTGTCCCACCCCCACCACAGACCAATAAGAAGCCACGTTTGGATTCCACTCGCATTCTATGTCTCACCTCCCCTTGGAGAAAGGAAGCTGTCCAGACTGAGAAGCCAAGTGACAAATGGAGCGTACCACAAACTGCACAAGTAAAGGTGTTTTAACCTGTATGAGTCCTCAAGTGTACTTTAAGATTATTATATTGACTAAAAGCTTTACCACAAACTGTGCAAGTAAAGGGCTTTTCCCCTGTATGAGTTCTCATGTGTACTTTTAACTCACCACTTTGACCACAGCCTTTACCACATATTGTGCAAGTAAAAGGCTTTTCCCCTGTATGAGTCCTCATGTGTACTTTTAACTCACCACTTTGACCACAGCCTTTACCACAAACTGTACAAGTAAAGGGCTTTTCCCCTGTATGAGTCCTCATGTGTGCTTTTAACTCACCACTTTGACCACAGCCTTTACCACAAACTGTACAAGTAAAGGGCTTTTCCCCTGTATGAACAACTGTGTGCCTCTTCAGATGTACCTTGCAATTAAACATTTTGCCACACACTGTACAACTAAAGCTTTTCTTCCCTGTGTGGCTGTTCTTGGAGTGAGTTTGTTTTGACAATGGCAGATCCTGGGACAGCTTGTGACTTAAAGACAATGTTTGTCCTTCCACATTGTGTGTCTTGTGTGAATCCAGTGTGTTTACAACCGACTGACCTTCCCTGGTCTCCTCCCACTCATCACTGTCTTCAGTGATGTCAGATTGAGAACAGTGTGGAGAGAGGAGCTGGTCACCACTAGTTGGTTGTGATGTTCCACAGTCCTCTACATCAGCTTGTGTTTTCATGTGTTCAGTTGAGGTGCTGGCTACAGCCTCTGTCTCTCTGTTTTCATCATCACCTTCACTTTTCACTGCTAGTAATGTCAACGTTGATCCATCAGCCTCCTCTTGTAGAAGCTCCTCCTGTTCCTCTTTAATCTGTGGAGGTTGTGGTTCCTCCAGACTGGGACTCCTCTCCTGATGTTCAGGGAAAAGCTCCTCTTTACACACAGGGAGGGAAAGAAAGTCTAGGAAAGAATAAAAAGATAAAATGAGAGAAAAAAACATTAAAGGTTTGTACTTAGTTATTTTATGCAGCGTTTCCTCTGTTTTAGAGCTTTGGTAGTTCCAAACCATGAGTCTATTCTCATGCATTAAAAAAGCCATTTCCTGCAAACATTCTCTTTAAGAGAGACAGCGAGAGCAGAGCAGAGCAGAGCAGAGCAGAGCAGAGCAGAGCAGAGCAGGCATGAAACTTACTGATGCCCAGGTGGTTTTCAGATTCCTGTTTAACAGAAACACTCCAACTCATCTTCACCTTCAGGCTGGACTCTGCACACTGTTCTGCAATTAAGGAATATAATAAGGACTTTATTAAGATATGGTATTTGATATGACATGAGTAAGGACTTGCATATTTATATGAAAAATGGTCCCTTATGGGTGTTTAACTCTGGGAGTGTACAAATGGAACCAGATCAACCCGTAAGGGTCCATTTGGTTACATTTGTACACTCTCATAATAATAATAATAATTGTCATAAGAATTAAGGGTAACCGGAAAACTCAAACCCTAACCCAAAACACACTCCCATTTTTTCCAAAGAAGGAATAGTTTTCAGAGGTTTAGGAATAAGGTTTTAAGCATAGTTTTACTGAAGTTACGTTTAAGAATAAGGTTTGGTTTAGACCTAGTTTTACTAAGGTTAAGTTTAGGAATAAGTTTAGACGTAGACATAGAGGTTGCTTTTAGGAATACCTGGTGCCGCACGTTGCAATATCGCCAGCATTTGACACGGGGCAAGCGTGTTTTGGGCTTGAATTCTTGTACTCATTAACACACTACAAACCTATCCTGTACAACATTACTACAGGATTAAACCACATTAAATAAAACACTACATACCTATCCTGTACAACTTCACTACAGGTTGCATCGTTGCATCCAACAGTCCACATCCCTTGTCCTTCTCTCGCTGTTCCTCTGACAACGTTGAATATGTTTGGGAGGCCATCTCTCTAGACTCTGTAGACCTCTCCCTGTGGTGCTCTGTGGAAATCACCAGAAGAAAGAACTTTTGGTTACCATGCAGCAACCGTATATTATACCATGACGTAATCAAATCAAACTATAGACGTTTAGTATGTTTTGTTCAGTTGAAAGGATCAGTCACTACTTGTTCTAAGAGATAAATGAATTGTCCCCATCCTGATGTAAGCTATTTTCGCTGCTATAGGTCAAGAGTTTGGGCCACAATGGAGCACTCACACCTCTGTCGCACCGCCAATCCAACTGATATGACCATACATATCTGTCAGTCCTTGTCCCTTTCATGCCCATATCTGGACAGCCCATATGGGCATGACTTCTTTTGTTAATGAATCAGTCTCGCCCGATATGTTTTGATTTTCATTTTGAGAAGTGTGCAGCTAAGCATGAACACGATGATGCATGTATGGGACTACTACAAACAAAACTCATGTCATGAGTTACAACTTACGACTGAGCGACTATCCTTCGATTAACTAACCATCGATTTCACTGTGCAAAGTGGTTTCGTTCGGTAGTTTCAGCTTTTTTTTATTTTTATTCAAGAGGTTGTTGGAAATATATGTCTGAAATTGATACTTTTAACCTGTCTGGTTGTAGAGGGACAAACCTGCCCACTATTGAGCCCTATGAACATTATGAGAGAGAGAGTAGGGATATAGGCTACCACAGCAAAAGCCTGATCTATAAATATAAATATATGAAATATAAAGTGCTTACTCGATGACCACTGATTCTACAATTCTCTTCAGGCCCGCAGAAGTACCCTTAAATGGTAAATGGTGCATTTATATAGCGACTTTATCCAAAGCGCTTTACATAGATTTACATTCACCCATTCAAGGCACCAACCTGCTCATCGGGAGCAACCAGGGGTTCTTGCTTAAGGACTCTTCAACACCAACTCTGAGGGAGTCCGGGATCAAACTGGGAATCCTTCGGGAACCCTCTGTGTTCTAATGACGGTTTATCTACCCCTGAGCCACTGCCGCCCTTACCTTCCGTATCTTTCAATAAAGAGTGGCCATTTCAGAGTGCTGTACACCTGCCCAACCAAAGGCAGACTCGATATTTCTATTGTTTCGAGGTCCCTGGTTAGGGTAAGGGCAGTGTTGGGTGTAACGGCGCTATAACTAACGGCGTTACGTAACGACGTTAGTTTGGCGGTAACGGAGTAAACTAACGAGTTACATTTTACAATATAACGGTTAGTTACTTAGTTATATTTTCAAAAAAGTAATCCCGTTATTTTTTTTTTAAAGTGTTCAATTTTCACTGTTAATTTTGTTGCCAACGAGTAAAAAATCAGCCCGAGAAGCCCCGAGTCAGTTTTCCTCCTCCTGTCTTATTCTGTCAACAAATACACGTGTGAACGGGGTGTGTAGCTGTCTGTCTGCCTGTCTGTCTGTCTGCCTCCCTCTGCGCATGTGCACAAGAGCCCTCTGCAGCAGCGCGGTCTGTACAGACAAGCAAAATGGCTGAGAACGATAGACCAGTGTCGGCCTTTTGGAGATGGAAATACAGGCATTATTTTGATTATGTCGGAGAAAAAGACAAAAACATGACTCTCAAATGCAAGCTGTGTCCGGGTAACAAGTGCCTGTCTGCTTCCAAAATATCTACGGCTAATTTAAAGAAGCACTTGGAAGCTAAACACGGCAGCACTAAACTGGTGGTGAGGAGTGTTGACGAGGATACGGAGGTAAACAACAACAAAGCCGGGCCTTCAGCTCCCAAACAACCAAAAACAGATTTAGCTCTCGCTACTGTCACTAAAAAAGAACTCAACAAGCTCGTAGCTGGTTATGTGGTGGAGGAGATGCTTCCCATCTCAACTGTAGAATCTAAGTCTTTCCGCAAGATCATTAAGAAAATCCCTATGGCTGGGAACAAGGATGGAACAACTGACAGGAAAACGTTTTCCAGCTACCTCGACAAGGCTTACCGTGATATGGAGAAAGAACTGAAATCAACGTTTGAGAGCATAGAATACGTTTCCACCACAGCAGACCTGTGGACGGCAAACAATAAGAGTTTTATGGGAATGACAGCCCACTGGATCCATCCCTCTACTTTGGAGCGCAAGAAAGCTGCCATTGCTTGTAGGCGAGTTAAGGGAAAGCACACTTATAACGTCATTGCCTCTGAAATCGAGCAGATTCACACATCATATGGCCTGAGTGGTAAAGTGACAGCCACCGTCACCGACAACGGCTCTAACTTTGTTAAAGCCTTCCAGGTTTACCATAGGCCTGTCCTCTAAAAATCGACGAATCGACGCGTCGTTTTAAGCCCCCGGAATCGACGCCAATTGTTTGAGTCGAGCCGTCAAAAATATATAATTTTTTTATCACACCAGTATACTGTGGTGCGGTATGAGAGCGCTGGACTGTGACTGTCATGTAATTCTTATTGAGTCCATACTTCCTACTACTTGTAAACTAGACTTAAAAATAAAATCAGTTCACGTGACTTGAAAGTTGCCTTGATCATATAACAGGGAGCTCTTATTTTGAAGTAACCGCTTGGAGAGGAAATGCGTCGACGAGTTGTTATTCTACTTGAGAGCTGGCCAAAGAAGCAGCAGAGCCAGCGCGATGCGCTTTCACTTTCACTGCCGTGGGTGTGTGGTGGTTGGACTCAGGCTGAGGAATAGCGACGGGCGAACTGTTTTCTTTTTATTATCTCGCACCAGATCGGCAACATAGCTCTTTTGATACAGCAGCGGTGCTCTTAGAAAATACAACTTGTGGAAATAATACACGACATGCTGTCAAAGAGATGCATTATTCTCTCCTCCGTTGTTCTACTCTGCTCCACAATTCACAATTATGCACGGCAAATTACGCACGGCTGGACGCAATCTTATCGTCATTAATGTCCAGTGTCCACCGCTATCATGTCTCAATATGCACGGTAGTTCATGGATCTAATTCACTTTAAAGGCTTAAAACATATTGCTGTTTTATTGTATTACGTTGACGTGGTTTAAAGCTATACTGTGTAAGATGCCCAACTAGTGGTCATTAGCCCTATAGCAAACCGCGGTCGCGTCCGCGTCTTTCGGCCATTTTTCGTACCTTCAGACCCCCGCGTCTGCCTCCACCTCACTGAGATCTATCTTTTGAGGGGTCCCTTGTTCCTGTGCGTTCAGTAATTCCAGAGATACGGACTCCTTCACCCTGCCTGGTAGGCGAAATTAGTAGTAGGTATAGGGCGCGCGTGTATTACCACTTGTGGCCACTAGGGGGAATTGTGGCGCTGTTTTAATTAATGCATAATTAATTCGATGGATTAAATTAATTTAATAAATTAATGATTAAATTAAAATATTTTAATTGTTGCATAAATTAATGATTGTAATTGTGTGGTTTATAGTTTAAAGTACTGTAGTATGTCTTTGTGTGAGAGATAGAGTGGAGGAGAGAGAGCAGAGTGTGGGTTTGTGAGTGCTTCATGTGCCTGTCTGCATAGTTGAGCAACGTGATGCAATGGACAATGTGCAACTTCTGGCCAACTGCCAGGTGATGTGCAATTCCTTGCAACATTAAATGTCAGATCAGGCTGAAGTTTTCTACTCATCAGTGATGTCAACAGTGTACCATAGTAAATAGATTGAATTGATTGTATGATAGATTGAACATAACTTTATACGACAGCGTATAATTAGTGTAACCATTGTTGTCTAAAAGACTGATTAATCATGGGGTGTATTTTCATATATTTAACCACTTGAGCCAACATTATATAAATTCTTTATGAATAAACCATTGAGATGGACCATCTCGTTTTCAAGGACATCCTAAAGTTACAGATATGTATCTGTGTAGAACAAACAAAACTATACAAATGAACAAAACAAACAAGTAAAACAAAACAAAACAAAACAGCACTAAACATATTAAGATTGAACAAGACAAATCAAACAACATAAACAAGGGGAACACAAATACAAACATACAAGATTCAACAGAGCACATTAAAGAATCATTGTGTCAAAAGATCTGTTATACTGTTAATTAGCAATTAATGAAAGCATGATCAACATTACCTATTAAAATGTACCAACCTACAAGCTCACAACGCCTCGCAGCGCGACACAATATGTACTTGTAGATCTGCTATTTTTGTGTACAGTTCTACAGTGTTAATATAAAATGATTGGAAGCTTTTGAGGACCCCCCCCCTTTACTAACTCTGAAGCCCTTAGTTGATATTAAACCTACATTATAATATAGTTTCATCTACACCTGTGATTTCAAAACCCTTCCACCCATGCATAGTCATATTGGATACTGTATGACAGGGTGCACAAATATATTTCCTTATCAAGGTATCTAATTAGCCTTATCTGACCCCACACAGATGACACCAAGTAGGCTGTATCTCTGATGACACTAACATTAGGTGATTTATTATTTGAAAAGCGTTTCAGTACAATCAGTCATTCGATAAAAACAAAATGTGATCATACCATGGTTTTATAGGGTAAAAGAAATAAAATCAAGTGTAAAAGTAGGTGAAATAACTACATATGTTGTACCAAGTCCCCCCTACTCTGCTTAGCAAAACACTTAAAGATCTGTTATACTGTTAATTAGCAATTGATGAAAGCATGATCAGGTAGTTTCAAAGTAAGAGGACAGCGCTGTTTTAAATAGTTGAAAGGAAGTTGTTGATCGAATATGAACATTACCTATTAAAAGGTACCAACCTACAAGCTCACAACGTCTCGCAGCGCGACACAATATGTACTTGTAGATCTGCTATTTTAGGCATTTGTAAGAATCATGGCTTCTAGAGATGATAAAGGTTTATCTGTTACAATTGATCACTGTAGTGTTAATGATTTAATGCTTAGGGTTGGGGGTTAAGATGAAATGAATTAAATGATCTGAAAGTATGTTGTCATGGTATAGTTGATGCAATGTGTTGCAGACAGAATGTGCAACTTCTGGCCAACGGCCGTGTATTGCGGAATGACAGTGCATGCAGTAGTAATCTACTCCTCTGTGGTAACTATTTGACATTAAACTCACATTAAAGTGTATTGTCATGGTAGGGGGGTGGCTTATTATGAGAGGGTGTGTGTATGCTGTATATATAGGAGTCGTTTTGAGGTAGTAAGTCATAGCCATTTGGAGGTGACTCTCTCTTTTACATCCGGTGGGGTCCTGTTGCTCTGACCCCTGAAAGGAATCTACGCCATTGCGATCTTTAGGACTTCAAGACTTAAGCCTACACCAAACATGGTTTATTCAACACAAGGTGAGACTTTTGATTCATGTTTAGATGTGATGAATAGTAATACAGTAGAGTGTGTGTGTGTGTGTGTGTGTGTGTGTGTGTGTGTGTGTGTGTGTGTGTGTGTGTGTGTGTGTGTGTGTGTGCGCGCGCGTGTGTATGTGTGTGTGTGAGTTTGTAGATCTGCTATTTTCACTAGATTAAGCATGCTTGTGGTTGTTATCTATGATGTTATTTATCATTGGGTTAATATAAATATCATCTGTGCCAAACAGGACGGAGGACTATGGGTGAATAGGGACTCCCGTCAGCATATCTGTCCTGCAGTGAATCGATTGACATCAAAGAGAAGAAAAGACGGATAGTGACTGAGCCAAATGGTATGTAGAGGTCCATTATTATTATCATATATATGTAGTGATGCACAGGAGCGGGAATCAAACCCCAGTCTCCCACTCGCCAGTCCGACACCCAAACCACTGTGCCAATAGAGCTGAGCTCGATTGGCAGGGCGTTTGCGGGTTGGTTTATTGGCTGGGGCTACACACATATATATATATATATATATATATATATATTCTTTTTCTAAAGTATCATTGTCTCTCTTTTTAGAAATCCATGCTGAGGGTGTCTTCTGACGAAGAGGATGGTGGATATACAGTATCCCTGAAGAAATCCTGTCTGCTCCTCACAACACCCCATTGGTCTGGGGTCTCACTGTGTCTGTAACTATCTCTTCACATCAATTCGGTCAATTATTCGTTCATCAACATACCGATTCAACACTCTACAAGTCTGAGAGATCAACAGTGAGTACTACGACTGATCAGATCAGACGACTGAGGAGTCTATACCTGTACACATTATTCTCACCCTCAGGGTATTTGTGTGTATCTATCCAGCTATGATTTGTCGTTTGACAATGCTAATGTCAATTAGACTATAGAGCTGGGAATTTTTATTATTTTTTTATTATTATTTTTCTTTTAATGTATTTATTTATTTATTGTATTAATGTCCTTACCACATGGTATTTGTGAAGTGTGTATTTGGTAGGGGGTGAAGGGGTGGCTGGAAGTATGGTTTTGTAATATCTGATAACTGTTAATGAATAGACATTTCTTTTTATTTAAATGTATTCTTTTTTTTTTTCTTTTAGATAGGATATCAACTCTGTAAATAATGGCTAATATCTTTAACAATATTGAGCCTGAAATGATAGACTCACTACATCAACAATTAGATTTTGAAACTCGTTTAAGACAGTTTTATGCCGATACCGAGCGTAATGATGATGTATCTAATACGGACCCGTCATTATCATTTGATAATATTATAAATATTCAATACATTAGTGATGATGACGACGAATGCTATATTGTGGGAGAAAACAGTTCAAGCAGTTCATGTGTACACACAGATATTGATATGCATGTATTACCCAATCAGATTGGTAGAGGGATGCCTAATGATGACAATGTCATCACCATCAGCGATGATGAAATGGACGGTATTGTGTCTGGGGATGGGCAAAGCGGTTCATGTACAGATTCTGTAGAAGTTGCTCTTACAAACACAGATATTGATATGGATGTAATACACAATCAAACGGGCGGGGAGCAAACTGAGGGCGGTGGAAGTGGGGAGGGGGGAAGTGGTTCATGTATAGATTCTTCAGACATTGCTCTTGCAAACACAGATATTGATATGGATGTAATACACAATCAAACCGGTGGGGAACAAACTGGGGGCGGTGGGAGTGGGGGTGGCAATGATCATGATGGTATGGATGAAGGGATGGTTGAAGAGGGTCCTGCTGATGGTGGGGGAGAAGGTCCTATCACAACACAAATGCCTAATCTGAATGGTGAGGAGATCAGACAACGTATTGATTTGCGGGATATTCCATTGGAGAATATCGAAAGAGTCCCATATCTGATCCGTAATAAATTCTCAGATGCTATTGAAAGAGCCATGGAATTAGCAAAGGGTACAAAAAGCAAGGTTAATGCATCGCTGATGGGTCCATCACTACCTGGAGGAATTCAAGCAATGTTGGACCCAAATGATTCGGATAATACTGATCAGTTTTTAGATGCTATATCTAATGTAATTCAGAGTAATGACACGGCAATGACTGATGACTCACTGGATTTGATCATTTCTATAGCTAATGAGCGCACGGGTGGAGGTAAAGCTAAGGCAAAGCGTAGTGATGGTAAGCCCCATCGTAGTGGATACCGTGTAAGGCTGGGTAATATTCCATATGATCAAATACTTGAACATAGGTATCAGGCCATATTCAGCCCTAAAAATACTGATCAGATGTGTTTTTCACATTGCATGACATATCATGCCCACCCGAAAATGACTCTTGAAGATAGGAATGTCTATGCTTTGAAACTCCATACAGAGTTAGGTTTTAATCCTAATCAGGGGATAGCTTTTTCTGATGTGGAGACTTTTGAGAACCATCTCCAAAAGAAGATTGTAGTTTTTTATCATGCACCTGGGTTCGAGAGGAAGTTGATGCATTTTGAAACTAACAAACCCCATCAGGAGGATGCAATATGGTTATTTTTATATAATAACACTCATTATTGCCTCATTAAGAACAGGACACATTTCTTTGGATCTAGCTACGTGTGTGAATTCTGTTATGCTCCTCACAATGACCGGGCATATCACCAATGTGCACGCATTTGTCGCACCTGTTATTCTGAATGTGGACCTAAAGGGAAAGGGGAGAGATGTCCGGTGTGCAATATGTATTGTAAATCCAAAAAATGTCTCAAACTGCACAAAAAGGTGCCTCGCCTGCATAATGCTTCGGCATGTGATACAATGCGTAGATGCTTGAAATGTCATGCTGGATACCGTACTATGAGTACTGAGAAGGACTGTCACGGCAACTTTATACCTACAGTACACAAATGTACCCCACCTAAATGTAGACATTGTAGGGAAGCCTTATATGGTCACGGTGTACACAAATGTTACATACAACCTCTTCCAGTAAATGATAAACCCACTGAGCGGTATCTATACTATGATTTTGAAACCCGTTATCAAGACGGAAAGCATGTAGCTAATTTTGTAGCGGTTAAAGATTTTAATAGAGAAGAGATCTGGTATCATTCTGGGGCTGATTGTGTGACAAAATTCCTTGATCATTTTAGAACCCGTGAGTATGGCGAAAGCACATTCATTGCGCACAACGCTGCGGGTTTTGACAACTATATCGTACTACAAGAATGTGTCAGACAAAGGTTGAAAGTGGACGTAATAATGCAAGGATCTAGAATCATTCATATGAAGGATGTAGCCTATGATCAGAGATGGATCGACAGCTTCTCCTTTTTGCCAATGCGTTTAGCTAACACACCTGCAGCTCTTGGGTTTGTGGATGAAATGGGTAAAGGGTACTTTCCTCATAAATTCAATACCTTGGAAAATGAGGATTACGTAGGATCATATCCTGAGCCATCTTATTATGGGTATAATGAGATGTCTGATAGTGACAGGGGGAAATTCATGGAGTGGTACACCTCTGTTAAACACGGGGTGTTTAATTTCCAGGATGAACTTAGACTCTATGGTAAAAACGATGTTGCGGTTTTGCATAAAGCTTGCACCCTCTATAGGGATGCCTTTATGGCCTGTACAAAAGTAGATCCATTTGAACATGTGACTTTGGCTTCTAGCTGCATGGCGGCGTATCGTACGTCATTTCTTCCGAAGGATACGTTGCCTGTGACATATAACGGCTCCTATATCAGCCAAAATAAAGCATTCTCCGATGTGTCAATAGAGTGGCTCGAGTATGTGAGACATTCAGAGGGGAGAACCATTGAGCATGCATTGAACGGTTCAGAACGCCAGATTGGTCCTTTTTACGTGGATGGCTATGATGCTGCTACAGGTACAGCCTTTGACTTTGCAGGTTGTGTATTTCACGGGTGTCGGTGTCAAACGGATGTTTTTAATAAATTAACCAAGTGCACGAATAGTAGTCTCCGCTATCAATTCAGGATGCGAAATACCGCTCTTAGAAAGGACCATAAAACTGATGTTCGAGTTATGTGGGAATGTGATTGGAGACGTCTGAAAAAGACAGATCCTAAAGTAAAGGCTTTTATGGCCACATACAAACACCCTAAGAGACTAGATCCTAGAGAGGCATTATTTGGGGGGAGAACGAATGCTTTGAAACTTTACCAAGCTGTTGAGGATGATATCGTGGATATGAAATATCTAGATTTTACTTCCCTCTATCCCTTCGTTCAGTCCACCATGCCTTATCCTGTAGGGCACCCCAAAGTCATCCTGGAAAACTTTGGACGTATCCAAGACTATTTTGGGTTTGTGAAATGCACCGTCAACCCTCCTAGAGGATTGTATCATCCTGTTCTACCCTACAAGTGTCATGATAAACTGATGTTTCCATTGTGTAGGACCTGTGCTGAAGAGTTGAATCAAACCAGTGATTGCTCTCATACTGCTACTGAGCGTGAGTTGTCAGGTGTTTGGACAACATGTGAATTGACTAAAGCTCTGGAAAAGGGCTATATCATCACAGAGATTGATGAGATATGGCATTTTAATGAGAAATCTGATACCCTATTCAAAGGGTATGTAAAGACCTTTTTGAAATGCAAACAAGAAGCATCTGGATACCCGTCACATGTGAACGGTGAAGATGAAGAGGACAAATATGTCCGTGACTATCTTGAGCATGAAGGCATTCAGCTCGATAAGTCCAAGATTAAAGTTAACAAAGCCATTAGGAGTATTAACAAGTTATTGTTAAACTCATTATGGGGACGGTTCTGTATGAACCCTGACAAGCCTCGAACTGAGATCATTGATAACTACAAAGATCTCAGCAAGTATATGTTTAGTGATGTATACGTTGTGAAACATTTTTGCTTCATATCACAGGATATTGCCATGATTCAGTATTCTCATGCTAATCCTATTGTATCACGGATGTCCAACGTGAATGTTTTTATTGGGGCCATGGCCACTGCCTATGCTAGACTCAAGCTGTATGACCTATTAGACACTCTTGGACCCCGTGCTATTTATACGGACACAGACTCAGTCATTTATGTGTCTAGAGCAGGGGACTGGCAGCCCAGCATCGGGCCATATCTCGGAGATTTGACTAATGAATTGGATGACGGAACGGGGGGTCCACAAGATGTAATTCTAGAATTTTCTTCATCGGGGCCCAAATCGTATGGATACCGGACACGTAACAACAAAACTGTTGTTAAATGGAAAGGTATCACATTGAATGCTAAAAATGTTAAAATCGTGACATTGGATGCAATGAAAGCATTAACCAAAGCTTTTGTAACCAATCAGGATGACTCCCAGTGCGTATTTGCCGAGACCAATACTATTACTAGGAACAAAACCACCTTGCAGTTAAAGAATGTCACAGTTGTGAAGAAGGTTCGGATAGTGTACAACAAACGCAGAGTGCTTCCAGACTATTCCACATTACCCTATGGATATTAATAATGGTCATATTAGAGATGTTGGTGGGTTTCAAACCCCATTACAACACCCCTTTAGCATGTTAATAGCGGGGCCATCTAATAGTGGAAAGACTTTCTTTGTAAAAGAAATAATCGAACATGCGGACAAAATTATATCAGTTAAAGTTGAGAATATTGTGTATATTTACTCGTGCTGGCAAAGTCTTTATGACCAATTATTGAAAATTAGACCTATTAACTTTATACATGGAATACCAGAGTCATTATGCGATGATAATCTTCTACCACCCGATAAACATAATTTATTAATCATAGATGATGTCATGGACGCTGCTAGTCAGAATCAAGAGGTTCAGAATGTTTTCACAAAATACACCCATCATAGGAACCTTAGTTGTATATATTTACTACAAAACATTTTCATACAAGGTAAAGCTAGTAGGACTATTAGCCTAAACGCTAGTTACCTTGTTTTATTTAAATCTTCACGAGATAAAAATCAAATCATGCTGTTGGCCAGACAAATGTACCCCGGAAATACAAAATATTTTTTACAAGCCTTTAATAATGCTACCGCTCGTCCTTTCGGTTATTTACTCGTGGACTTTAAAGCAGCCACACCTGACTGCTTACGTCTCAGATCTGAAATACTATCAGACAATTCAGTTGTTTATTTGCCTAGAAAACCCTTGTTATAAACATGTCTGCTCTCATTCGTAGGAATTTAGTACTGCTGGAAAGACTGTATAAAGCTAACCCCTCTGCTAGACGGGTTATTTTGAATAACGCTAGTTCAGATTTTCTGAATGCCTTATGTGAAGTTTCTATCAATATTTTAAAAGGCAAGATACCGTTATCACCAAAACAGTATACAGCATTGCAGAAGAGAAAGAGTCATATGAGATTGATCGCAGATAAACGTATCAATCTCTCAAAAAAGAAGAGAATTATCAATCAGAGAGGTGGTTTTCTCCTCCCACTACTAGGGGCTGCACTACCTTTTATTACAAGTTTATTTTCAAGGAGATAGTTTTGTTTTATTTTATTGTAATAATTTTATTTACGTTATGGAACATGCCCAGAAAATATCTATCATCATCATCGCCATCATCATCATCTCACGATTCTATGAGACAAGTAGCCGAAAACGATCTAGACAAAGTGGTACTAGACGTTTTAAATACCCCTAATACTGACTTGTATGAGAAGGCTAAAAAGTATACAGCTGTTTTACATAGATATTTATCTATGATCAAACAAAGAGGGGCCGAAAAAGGAATGCTCACATTATCTTTACCGGAAGGTGTAAATACTACAAATATGGCTGATAACGCCCCAGCTGATGCTATAGAAGAGGATGACAGTGTTATGAGGGACATTGTAACCCATATGCCTGTAAAGAACAGGAAAAATGCTTTACACATTATGGATACTTTATCTAAATTTAAAAATGATGTCTCATGGACACCTCGGGGTGAACTTGTTATTGATGGATCAGTCATTAGAGGATCGCATCTTTACGATTTGATTAAGAGTGTAACCTCTCAGTATAAAATGCCTGATGATAAAAGACCACTGGGTTGGATGCTATTTCTAAAAAAGATTGCTGTACTGAATATTCCCCTTGCAGGTATCCCTAACAGCGACGTTAAGGGTACTATTAATGGTTTGAAAAGAAGTGGGTTTGCTCATCCTATACGATCTACAGATAGGGATAAAAGTATTTCACCATTAATAAGATTCGAGGGTAGAAGCAGAATCAGATATGCTCCATCACCGGAATGGATTGATTTATGATGTACAGTGGTATACATCTCTGTATTTTTTTTTATTTTATTTTTATCAAATTTTTTTTTTATTTGAATTTTTATGGTTTTATTATTTTAATTGTTATTTTTTATTTCAATGTTTTCTTGTAATGATATGTGGTACTCATACTAATGGATGTAAATCAATGTTGTCAACTCTGATACTGTGATTCATGTATAGGTGATGCACCACTAATGAATGTATCTGCAATGAATATCTATATGTACGTTTTTTTTTTTCTTCCCATATGCAATTTGTAAAATAAAAACAAAAATACATTTTAAATCATTACTTTCCGTATATTTATTTTGGTTTGTCATGTTTTCTTACAGTATACACATTTATCCTTTACATCTCTTTTTACAGAGTAAATGTCACAAATACTTGTATCGTACACATTAGCTAAACATGCTGTACACATTGAACACATATAAAATCATGGTTTTTACATGTCTCAGGACGAATTCTGCTAACAAACTTACATACCATCATATCGTTACAATGTAAATCAGGACCATACATGTCCAACACTTTATGGTAAGTAATTCCACTCTGAATATGACATAGATAATAAATACAATGTTGTCCACAGGTTACTGATCCATCATTCTGTACCTGCTTTTTAGAATAACATACATCTATACAATTCTTCTGAAGAAATATATTTATGTCTTCTGGGAAATCATGGTATGTAGGAGCATGTCCGAATGAATCAAAGAAATAACCATATCTATATCTATCTATGTATACAGCTAGCCAATGAGCTCCAGGCATCGTTGAAGGTTGTGTATTAATAACAACTATGGCTGGCACACTGTTAATAATAATATTAGGCAGTTGATCACATGCCAACACCCCCAAGAAATTAATATTTCTCTTAACCTTCTTTTTAAGAACACTGGTAATCTCTATAGTATTCATGATAGGACTTATGTTAACCTTCAATAAAAATCTAATAAGACTTGTCTACGGTTTGAGATCTCAATGACTGAATCATATATAGCATAACAGATCATATTGACTGTACGATCTAATGCATTTCTAAATCTTCCTTCCAGTCGTAAATTGCCTGATCTAATCAATGACACATGAGACCCACAGCCTCCATCGGGTTCTAAATTAAAACAAAACAGAGTATAACCGCTGCCAAAATCCTTGCGTGTGATAGCCAGTCCTCTATCTTTCAGATGGCGACCTGTTGCTTGTATCATCTGATAATATTCACGTCCGTATTGACCATTATTGAATGACGGTTGTAGGGGTCTCCCAGGATATGATTGTCCGTCTGTATGAATGCTCAAGAACTCCAAATCGTAATGATGGAAATTGAACGGGTTCCTTGTGTAAGACCCTGTAAACCCCTCATGGTCAACAAACCCGATTACAATAAACTTTGGGATTTGTCCTAAAAATAGGTTTTCTTGATTACACACTCTCGATCCATTCGGTATAGAGACAGTCTTCAGACATACTCTATCTATAGGATATTTGATATTTGTCTGTGTTAAAGCCTTTGCATGTGCGATCCTCACCCCTGGAGCTACTTCCACTTTCTTTATATATAGACTGGCTGATATAATCTTGACCTTATGGGCGTCACCTGCAGTGGTTGCCATTAAACTGAATTCATCTTTGGAACGAATAAACTTTAACTTGATATCCATTCCGTTTATAAGTAATTTTTCTTGAAAAAACAAATCGGAGTGTATAGGCGCAATGATATCCACGACATGACTTAATGCTGTATATGCAGATCTCGCACCCAGTCCAGTATTAGCTCCTGCAGGATCCGTCACATTCATTTGCCCAGCGGTGTCTTTTGAAAATAGTCCACATTCAAACTGACTAGCTAATGTATCCGGTCCATAATTCAGTAAGCATTCCAATATGCCTCTATAAGGATATGTATTGCTCGGATGTGAAATGAGCGAGTCGCCCAGCATGACATCCACCTGGGAGAATAAAGAGCAACCAGGATAGTTTATGAATCCAACTTCTGTATCCGCTGCCAAATCTGTACCATCTGCTTTGGTGATTTTGGCTTGTATATGGATGTGTGTATCGTTTAAATCCAAATATTGATCTGAACTACCCGTGATGTAGAATTCTATTGGAGAATTATCAGTGAGGGCAGATAATGGACTTATCTGATGATAAGTATTCTTATCTATAGACGTTTGTGTCATCGGTACTAAAAAAAGATCGAGCTCGCTCTTTACACATGGTTCTGACTGGTTATGTATCAGCGACATGATGATATGCAAGGATTATGATTAAAAGATGTCTCTAGCTGAGGGTCTTGTAGTCCTTCTGGTAGGATGTTTAGCCTTTCTCTTCTTCTTTCTTGATACACTTGCTCTTTTATATATCTTTCTGCGTTTCAAGACACGCCCCTGAGAACGGGCTCTTGGGGGTCTTTTAATCCCTCTCGTATGACGATACATTAACCCTGACCCCTCCTGTTGTGGCTTTGAGGGTCTATTTACCATATGAGTGATTACATCACCCACAATGTTCTTAGCAGCCGTTTTCAGATGAGGTTTCGCCATAGTGAAGCCGCTCTTTAACAGTGGCATTGCAAAACGGAAAAGACTCCGGAACATACCCCCTAAACCTGTACCATATTGGGTCGCAGACCCTGTAAACCCTGGTAGCGCATACCCAGCTTGGTTGGTATAATATGACATATATTGTCCATCATTGCTAATGTATGGTGACCCCCTCATTGTTACCGCAGACTAGGATCTATTACGTATTGGTCTAAAATGTAATTTAACAATTACTTTCCCATATGTAAACGGAACATATATGTTCTGATCAGTTTTAAGAGATATCTCGATATCCCCTATTGAGGATCTGGATAACGGTGTGTAGTGTGGCTTGTCGTACAGTAGATATGGCATTCGTCTATGTTCGTCTGCCATATTTATACTTCTCAACAGAGGTACATAGCTATCCCCGACGATCTGATAATCCACTATATCTGTATACACATATATATTATAGCAGCCTCCTAAGAGGTCGGCGGGGTGTGGTGCATAAAATCTAGACTGACTCGCTGAATGCATTTCACATAACTTGTTAGGGACATACCCTAGAATTAATGCTAAGCGTCCTCTAAATATTACGCTCAATCCTTCACCCCCCATAAAAAATACACGATTTTCGATAGCATTATACATCATGGTAGTTCTCTTTGTAATATCATATTCCATTAGTAGATTATTTATCTCTTTTATGATCCTTGGTATGCTATCGTATATCCCTGGTGCTAACATTAGCTGTAGAGGCACATCCGTTTTACCCATTTTGTTGTTTTTAATAGATATCCATCCATCATTCGTTGTAAAACTATGCCAGTTACGGGGATATTGAATCTCATTTAAAGCCACTTCGTGAGGTTCTTTGAGGATAATCGGCTTTGCTAGTTTTGTTCTATAATTCCATATCTTGTTAGATGGATATACATCTAGTGAAGCGTTACTGGGTAATGTAACATAAAAGCCGTGTCCGTCCATTGTGTATACTACTACTGTGAATGTTATCTTATGACTTCATACGAATCTGTACAACCCCTTAAATGTATTTAGAGGTTATTGAATCATGATGAAATCATCATATGTCTATACTTGATCAATAATTTGGTTTTCAGGAATCCAAGAATTAAATTTCTCATTCCAACCAAGCCATTTCACGAAAACCATTGGTACACCTGCACGTTTTTTCTTTTTTATTATTTTTTCTATTTTAAAAACTTTATTCTTGTCTACAATGACTCTCTGGAGCTCCTTTTCATAAAATGTACCTTGTATAGGTTCCCCCTCAGTATCCTGTAGTTTATACACTGGAGGGAATCTGTGTACACATTCTATTATTTTAAAGAATTCATCCGTAAAGGTTTGTTTATAACCCTTCCTAAACACCCCTCTATTTTTTGAGATACGCACAGTATCATTTACCTTATATTTAAATTTGATTATGTCTCTTGCTTTAGTCTTGTATAGATTATTAAACACTACGTGTTCATTATCCTTATTAACCATAGCAGGACACATCTTAATAGACCTGTGATGTGAACCGTTGTATGCATTCACTAGTTGCTGAAGAACAGGAATATATCTCCTTGAGTTGACAGAAGTAAGATATCGCCACATCTTGTTCTTAAGGCTCCGGTTCACCCTCTCAACTACACTAGCATGAGTCTCATTACTAGTTGCGAAATGTTCAATGCCATAGTCATTCATTAATTGTTGAAATGTCTTATTAAAGAATTCGCCGCCAGAATCCGTTTGTAATTTTCTGGGTATTCTGCCTTCGCTCAAGATGTCTTTAAAAGCAGCTGTGACTGATGCACCAGTTTTATTGTGTAGAGGTCTCACCCATAAATATTTTGAAAAGACATCTATGCATGTCAGAAGATACCTGACTCCATCATTCTCTTTGGAATATTCTCCCATTTCGACTAAATCGGCCTGAAATTGTTTATCTATACCGCTAACATAAACCCTATTCCTCTGAAAATGTATTGCCGCAGGAGCATGGAGTGTGTAGACATCCTGTTTCTCTAGCCATGTCTTAACCTCTGCTATTTTAGGGGTAATTCCCTCATCTGCTTTAACAGCGGTAATCAATCTGGACACCCCTCCTAATCCTCCGGGGTTACCGGCATCATAATAGATCTTTTCTAAAGTTCCTTCCATCATAACACCTTGTGTAGAATGAATAGTCAGCATACAGTTTCATAGTATTTATTTACATGAATATTAGAAACACACCCTCATATCATTCGTAGTCATATACATTAGGTTCAATATCAGTATGAAGATCCGGGGGAATCTTCGTTCCACATGTTCTCGCACTGCATCATAGTGTGATGGATCTTTGATGCTACAACACTTTCCCTTATTGTTCTTAACTTCTCCATAATATAGGGTTCAGCACGCCACTCACAAACAATGGCATCGGCAGCACCTAGAATTCTAGTAGCTGATGCTTGTTTTCCACACAAAATATTCAATGCAAACTTTAAAGTTGTACTCAATGATGGTTTAAACAACTTATTGCAGATATCTTCATAACATCTCACAAAATAAAACACATCTGGTTCATCCATACATGGATGATGCATTTGGCTAGGATGATTGACCCTACATCCATAACAGTCACTCTGCAACCCCTGAAGAATAATCCTCTCAACAATCCATCCTAACACGCCTCGTAGTATAGTGATGTCCGAGGGTTCCAAGCGACGATCTGCATCTCCTGATGAATTAGTATGATCATCCGTGGACTCTTTATTCTCCGGAGGCACCACAGTATCCTGAGTATCCATGAATGCTGAATTCTGATTATCCAGTTTTTGTCCATATTCCTTCATCCACATCTCGATAGCATCATCCTCTAAAGAAGATAATGTATAATCCACTGCATTGTCTGTAGGTTCGCACAGCTCCAAATGTGACTGATCTACATAGGAATGAATAAGTAGACATTTCTTTAGAAAATAATAACATATGATATGAATCATAAGAATAAAAAATGTTCTTCTTATTTAATCATGATTTCAAAACATGTATTAGAATATAATAATGAACTCTTTTTTACCGATTATTAACATTCAAATGAAGTTGAGTCTTCTGGTGGCCCCCAATTCAAACAAGAAAGGATCGGTATACACACCATCACTATGGCTAAACGTACTACAACTGTACAGAATCCTTCTTCTGATTCTTCCGTATTCGGCTCTATCACATCCTCTGAGGATAGCTCTGTCAATCTGTTTGAACACTTCTTGCAATACATTCCAGTTGTGGCACTGTATAACACAACAAATTCTATGAACTGTATGATCAAAAGTCATCTCGATTCTATCCTCATCATCATTATTGTGTATGGTAAGGATTCCATCCTCAAATTTAAAATCATACACATACCTTTCTGAATCCATATACACTATACTAACACCAGGGTCTAAACTCATAGTACGCCTAAGAATCCCACCATTCTTCTTTTTAGGAGCATTACATACAACAGCATCAAGCATTAAATCATTAACACTACAGTGATCAATTTTAACAGACAAACCTTTATCATCTCTAGAAGCCATGATTCTTACAAATGAGTGATAATCACAAACGGAGAAAAACACAGATCCTATGCTCCTATGACTTTACTACCTCAAAAACATCTCCTATATATATACACATATACACCGTATTGTACCGCCCATAGGCTGACATTTCCTCTCCAACACCAACCCCCTTCCCCATCACCACCCCTCCCCATTCATGACCCCCCCTCCCCTTCTTCCCTTTTTTTTTCTCTCTCCTCCTCTCCTCCTCTCCTCCACTCTTGCATACTGTAGCACTTTTAAAAACTTATAAACCAACAATATAAAACATAAAACCATAACACTTTAAAATATTAGTTATGATTATATTAAATATGCAGATTTTAAAAAAATTTATTCAATTAATTTATACTAATTTATTCATTAATTAAAATATTTTAATCCATCTAATTAATTATGCATTAATTAAAATAGCGCCCCCTAGTGGTAGGAATTTTGCACCCACATTGTACATATAGTGACTACTGAAATTACCTAGAGAAGGGATGGTACAAACGGGCGACAACAAATATGGCTGCCATAGCGACCCCACTTCAAGATGCGCTGTGATTGGCCGGCAGTTGTATAACCCTCGCTGTGATTGGCCGGTAGTGTGATGACGCAATTTTGGCGCGAGATCCGGTCCCCGGCAAGGATCGCAGTTTACATATATAGAGAAGGCTTTACAGGCTGAAATTCACGGAGTGGGTGTTCTAAAACTTTAGCGATTTAACAGTTAGGACAATTTTAAGATTTGTTTTATAAAAAAAGTTACATGGTACAACTTTAAAAGCTTAAAGCACCACTTTTTTTTTTTTTTTTACATAAACGATTCGTCGACGCGTCAGATTAACCCCCGCGACTCGAATCGACTTGATAAATCCTGCGTCGAGGACAGCCCTAGTTTACCAGGAGGAGGCTGGATCCGAGCCTGGGTCTGAATCAGAGGAGGAGGAAGTAAGCGCAAATATTACCTTTGAAGATCTACACGCAGTCCTTTCCACGGCTGACGAAGACGAGGACAACAACTTTGTCCTCCCTCCACATCACAGGTGTGCGTCGCACACGCTCAATCTCATAGCCACCAATGACATAGAGAAATGGCTGTTGTCTAACAATGAAGTGAAGGGGGTGTACAGGAGCTCCACTACCAAATGTTGTGGCCTGTGGAACAAAGCTAGCAGGTCATCTGTGGCATCAGAGAGCGTGGAAGATAATCTGCAGGAGGAAGCTCCTGGTTCCTTCTAAAACACGGTGGAACTCCTTCTATGATGCCCTGAACAGAGTCATTGACAATCCCCTCGTAGACCTTAACTCATTCCCAGCCAAAACGCCAAAAATCGCCATTTTACAGAAGGCTGAGGCAGCCAGATCGCCAAACGTCGCCTTTTGAAATTATGTCTATTTATAGAACATCAAAGCCTGACCCAGCCTCTGACAATGTTTGGGGTCACGCTCATCAAAGGAAAGACCTGAAACACGTGTGCAAACAAAAAAAAGCCGTGGCAGATCAAAGAAAAGCCAAGTCACATGGTCATAACAATCACCTGGGTATAAAAAGGCTGTGGGCGCCTGCTCACTTGTGGGAGTAGGAGATTGTGCAAAGACAGAGCTAGAGCGACAGAGAGAGACAGAGAATTTGATAAGTTTGAGGGATTGATTGATTGATTGATAGAGAGAGAGAGAGGGAGAGAGGGAGAGAGAGAGAGAGAGAGAGAGAGAGAGAGTGTAGTAAGTATTTTTTTTTTTTTGTAAGTATTTTTTTTTTGTAAGTATTTTTTTTTGTAAGTATTTTTTGACAGTGAGTAGGCCTAGTGTAGTAAGTATATTTTTTTCTTTTTTCTTTTTACAGGACAGTGAGTAGTGTGGTATTTTGTACAGTATAGCAGCAGCAGTAGTAGTATTAGTAGTTTCAGTAGTAGTAGCAGCAGCCTTTACCTTTTAGCAGTAGAAGAAACACGCGGTATAATCCATCCAGAGGCAGAGAGTAGTGTAGTAGGCCTAGTGTTGAGGTCTTTGCACATCGGAAAACCCCAACATGCCCAAATTCAAAGCCAAGACTCCTCGTGGCAGCAAACGCCCTACCCCCCTCCCTACCCCTGGGTCTAGCACCAGCAGCGTGGATCGTGGTGCCGGTCCTAGACAGCTCACGATCAGGGAGGCTATGCAGCGTCGTGTCCCGGCCCCCCCCCCCCGCTGTCCAGGATCCAGCCCCGGAGAGCCCCGCGGCTGCGGCGGCGTCGGACTCCGAGATGTCTTTTGGCAGTGGCGTGGCTGAAGACTCCGAGCCCGTCGCCCTTCCTCTCCGCCGTGCTGAGGTCCTCACCGAGCCTTACGCAGACGAGCCCGTGCTTGAGCTCGATCAGTCCGACGATGAGGACGTGTTGGTGTCGGATCATGGCGAGGAGGAAGAAGGTGAAACGCCATTGCTTTGTTCCCCCCCCCTGAGACGCTCCAAGAGAGAGACCCAGCATCGGGAGTACGCAGAGAGCCCTTTCACCTCTCAGTCCGAACCAGGCACTGATGTGGAGGTCGAGCAGGAATGGATTCCGGCGAGGGGACACAACGAGAGTGGTAAGAAGCATTTTATTTTATTTTTTATCTATCTTTTTTACGTGAGGAGGAGCAAACACGGTGGCAATCGCCAGGCTTTTCCCAACGTGTGGGTGCGAGCGTGGCTGTTGCTTGATAAACATCCAGCTACGTTCTAGATTTATGATGATTTACGTGTATTTATCACTTTGGTCAATCGATCTATATATACTGTAAATGTATTAGCGTGCACGCATGTGTAGGCTTTACATTGGCAACGTTGTGTGTGGTAATGATCAGACTCCCGTCTCCTCATTCTGTGCGTTTTTATTTGTGCCCAATCAACCTATATAATACTGTAAGTGTAGGCTTTACAATGGCAACGTTTTGTTTGTGATCTAACTAATGTAATGATCAGACGTGTCTGTCTCCTCATTCTAGATTGTGCGTTTTGATTTGTGGATAGATACTGTGCGCGCGCGTGTGTAGGCTACTGTACCAAGACCACTGGCAAAACATTTTTTGTTCATACTCTGAGTGATCACGCATGTGTAGGCTTTACAATGGCAACGCTTTGTGTGTGATGTAACTAGGGTTGGGTACCGAAGTCGGTACTTTTACTCTTGAACGCACCCGTGGCCGGTCGCATCCGTAACAACATTGAATTGCTTTAGTAAACTTGCGTAGTTGCGTTACTGTGAAATGGCCCACAACTGAAAACATCCGACAATAGCCAACGATGTTATTATGATGATCCAACGTCTATGATCTCCGGCTGTGACACTGTGTGAGCATCGATCGTCACCTCTCCCCAGTCCCCAGTCCCCACGCTAACGCTGTGGACCAGAGCTACTCTCCCCATAGCCTCTCCCCCTCCGCTCGCTGCTCTGTCTTCAGGCAGCAAAGGACTGTCACCCTTTCCGTGAAAGCCTTTTTCTGTGTTGTATTAAAAAAAAGAATACAGTCCCGGGAGAGATGTGTAGTATGGTACATGTGTCTTTAGTTCCGACCGCCTAGAAAAAGTAATTGATCGGTTGAAACAAACTTTTTAAGCATGTTTGTGTTTGTTTCGCCAGCACAGCCACCCTGCCTCTGTAACTCCATGCTGCCGCTGCGCGTTCATCATGTATGCAGTAGACGCGAACGCGCATTCACGTTCAATGTAGTTGCATTCAACAGCGCAAATTGTTGATGTGAGGTTTAAGAATAAAGAGAAGCAAGGTCTTATTGTCACTAGCTACTCTAGTCTACAGGGACAAGAAGCAAGATGCAATGTTGTGATTGAGGTGATAATAATAATAAGAAAAACTAAGATAAGGTACTGTAGGCTAAGATGATGATGATGATGATAATAAATAACAATAATAATAAAAAAATAAAAACGTCAACAGTATAGCCATAGAATAGCTGTATAAAGAATGTGTTCTATTGCAGACAAACACTTATATAAAATAGCAGCCATAGTAGCAGTAATAGTAGTTCCATCAACTACAGTAAGCCTACTACTATACTTGACATGACAATGGCTGAACCACTGTAGAGGGCCTTAATAACCTATTGTGGTGTGTAAAATAGCCTATAGAAAAAAGTTAATAAGGGTAATAATAACAATAGTTAAGCCGTACACGATAGGGAGTTCCAATAGAAAAATATAAGCCTCGTGTACAATATAGGCTCGAAGTACACGCGAGCGTACACGCCCCCATAGTTATAATGGGGCGTGTACGCTTGCAACAGGGTGTCGTGTACGGCACCTGTGCCGACTACAATTTCCCAATGGAGGGCAGCAGAGAGCCATTTGTTGAGATCTAATAGGCCCATCCACATGTTTTACAGATCTAATTGGCCCATCCACATGATTTGTAGATCTAATTCCATCAGCAGTTCCATACCATGATTTGTAGCTCTAAATCCATCACCTGTCACATCCACATGATTTGTAGATCTAATTCCATCAGCAGTTCCATACCATGATTTGTAGCTCTAAATCCATCACAAATCATGTGGCTCTAAATCCACATGATTTGTAGATCTAATTCTAAAACCAGTCACATCCACATGATTTGTAGATCTAATTCTAAAACCAGTCACATCCATATGATTTGTAGATCTAATCCATACCATAATTTGTAGCTCTAAATCTATCACCTGTCACATCCACATGATTTGTAGATCTAATTCTAAAACTAGTCGCATCCCCATGATTTGTAGATCTAATTCCATCGGCAGTTCCATACCATAATTTGTAGCTCTAAATCTATCACCTGTCACATCCACATGATTTGTAGATCTAATTCTAAAACCATTCGCATCCACATGATTTGTAGATCTAAATCCAACGGCAGTTCCATACCATAATTTGTAGCCCTAAATCCATCACTTGTCACATCCACATGATTTGTAGATCTAATTCTCAAACCAGTCACATCCACATGATTTGTAGATCTAATTCTAAAACCATTCCAATCCCCATGATTTGTAGATCTAATCCATACCATAATTTGTAGCTCTAAATCTATCACCTGTCACATCCACATGATTTCTAGATCTAATTCTAAAACTAGTCGCATCCCCATGATTTGTAGATCTAATTCCATCGGCAGTTCCATACCATAACTTGTAGCTCTAAATCTATCACCTGTCACAAAGGCTCTGGTGGGCTGTGCTGGGCTCTGGTAGGCTATACAGGGCAGTACTGTAGTATAGCCTAGACATGTTCATGTAAAACTATTGGCCGTGTACACTAAGGCATGTAGAAACTAGGGCCCGTGTACACAGTGGATAATCCCATCAACGAGGAGCTACAGGACTGGCGGGAGCCTTGAGCAGCCCGGTGGAGACTGCTGGAGTCTGGTGCAGTCCTGTGCACCCTGGTCTGGCCTATAACAGCCGGATCCAGCCTACTGTAGGCTAGTGAAGCCATCTAAGCTCTCCACTTCCCTAATCTATTCTCCCACTGTGCTGGACTTGGATGTGCTGGGCTGTGCTGGACTCTATCAGGCTCTGGTGGGCTGTTTTGGGCTCTGGTGGGCTGTGCTGGGCTCTGGAAGGCTATAATAATGGGCTCTGGTGGGAATTAGATCTACAAATCATGGGGATGTGAATGGTTTTAGAATTAGATCTACAAATCATGTGGATGTGACTGGTTTTAGAATTAGATCTGCAAATCATGTGGATGTGACAGGTGATGGATTTAGAGCTACAAATTATGGTATGGAACTGCCGATGGAATTAGATCTACAAATCATGGGGATGCGACTAGTTTTAGAATTAGATCTACAAATCATGTGGATGTGACAGGTGATAGATTTAGAGCTACAAATTGTGGTATGGTTTAGATCTACAAATCATGTGGATGTGACTGGTTTTAGAATTAGATCTACAAATCATGTGGATGTGACTGGTTTTAGAATTAGATCTACAAATCATGTGGATGTGACAGGTGATGGATTTAGAGCTACAAATCATGTGGATGTGACAGGTGATGGATTTAGAGCTACCAATTATGGTATGGAACTGCCGATGGAATTAGATCTACAAATCATGGGGATGCGACTAGTTTTAGAATTAGATCTACAAATCATGTGGATGTGACAGGTGATAGATTTAGAGCTACAAATTGTGGTATGGTTTAGATCTACAAATCATGTGGATGTGACTGGTTTTAGAATTAGATCTACAAATCATGTGGATGTGACTGGTTTTAGAATTAGATCTACAGATCATGTGGATGTGACAGGTGATGGATTTAGAGCTACAAATCATGGTATGGAACTGCTGATGGAATTAGATCTACAAATCATGTGGATGGGCCAATTAGATCTGTAAAACATGTGGATGGGCCTATTAGATCTCAACAAATGGCTCTCTGCTGCCCTCCATTGGGAAATTGTAGTCGGCACAGGTGCCGTACACGACACCCTGTTGCAAGCGTACACGCCCCATTATAACTATGGGGGCGTGTACGCTCGCGTGTACTTCGAGCCTATATTGTACACGAGGCTTATATTTTTCTATTGGAACTCCCTATCGTGTACGGCTTAACTATTGTTATTATCACAGTGGCTTTTTCCTTGACCTTTCGAGTTAGGAGTGTCGTAGAGACACGAGACCGGGTTTGTTGGATTCAGCGTCAAAAAGTAAGTCAGAATAAGTGTATTTTATCCGAAAGAATGTGTAATCGTGTTGGTGGCGTGCAAATTTCGTGTCTTTTTCGCAATCGTAAAGGGTTCAAATTGTCGGAGAGACACGAAACCCATTCCATCGGATCAGGCATCCTTCAAATATGAAAAGTGTTTCCTGCGTGAAACAACCGTTTTTTTTTTTTGATTTTTTTATTGATTTTAAGGACAAAAATCCGGGTTTCGGTGTCTTTTTCGCAATCGTAAAGGGTTCAAAGTGTCGGAGAGACACGAAACCCATTCCATCGGATCAGGCATGCTTCAAATATGAAAAGTGTGTCCGGCCTAAAACAAAACATATTTTTTAGATTTTTTTATTCATTTTAAGGACAAAGGGCCCGTTTTGACGCCTAAAACGACCCTTTCCCTTGACCGTTCGAGTTAGGAGTGCCGTGTACACAGGATCTACAGAGCTGGCTGGAGTATGGAGCAGCCTGGTGGAGTCTGGTGCAGTCCTGTGCACCCTGGTCTGGCCTATTCAAGCCGGATCCAGCCTACTGTAGGCTAGTGAAGCCATCCAACCTCTCCACTTCCCTAATCTATTCTCCCACTGTGCTGGACTTGGATGTGCTGGGCTGTGCTGGACTGGACTCTATCAGGCTCTGGTGGGCTGTTTTGGGCTCTGGTGGGCTGGGCTGGGCTCTGGTAGGCTATACAGGGCAGTACTGTAGTATAGCCTAGGCATGTTCATGTAAAACTATTGGCCGTGTACACTAAGGCATGACTTCTATGTAAACCATAGTATATGGACAGTTTTTTCTGCATGTCACTATGATGGAAAGCATCTTCAGCCTCACAATAACCATATTGAGTTACCACATGATTTTGTGTGCACGCCACAGCCAATAGTTTTACATGAATATTTCTAAGCTATAGTACAGTACTGCCCCATACAGCCTAACAGAGCCCAGCAAAGCACAGCACAGCCCACCAGAGCCCAATACAGCCCACAGGAGCCCAATAGAGCTCCAGCACACCTAAGTCCAGCCCAGTCCTGCCAAGTAGGAGTATAGACCAGGGAAGGGGGGTAGTTAGATGTCTCCACCAGGCCATTACAGGCTGGACCTGGCTTGAATAGGCCAGACCAGGGTGCACAGCACTACACCAGACACATCACTGTGACATCACAGGTGATATCATAGGTGACATCACCTATGTAAAAGTCCATATATGGGTATTCCCAGAATCCCTTTTATGCCCATGTATGAAGATCCCTGATGTCATTGATATATACTTAATATCACTGGCCAGATGGCCAAGACATGGCCCATATCTGTGTGGCTGGTTCAGACAGGGATCTCCATGTATGGGCATAAAAGGGATGTACTATATACAGTACATGGATCTCCATATATGGGTAACTGGTCCGATATACATCACTGGCCAAATGGCCAAGAATTGGCGCGACCTTTGCAAGGTCGCATGTCGCCCTGAGGCGTCTTACTAGTAATAAACATTATTTGTAGAGCACCTTTCATGACATGAAATGCTTAACAAGGCTGTACTTGGTCTCCACTTATGTTTTACTTCTACATCAAACCTCTTTGCCTAAAATAGCCGGACTGCAAGCTCAAGCTTGTAGATCTGCTATTTCCCTCAGAATAGGGGTGTAATGTACACCGTTCCCGTCACACAAAGATTCTGTTACAACAGAACTAAAGACGTTCCTATCACACATTCTGTTACAACAGGGCCCCCTGCAGTAGCTCTGAGGACCCCCTAGGGGTGCCGGACCCCCTATTGAAGACCCCTGACCTATCCCATAAATGGTAAATGGTGCATTTATATAGCACTTTTATCCAAGGCACTTTACATAGATTGTGCACTACATTCACCCATTCACACACACATTCATTACATTCACCCATTCACACACACACATTCATACAGCGATGGCAGAGGAAACCATGCTTGGCACCAACCTGCTCATCAGGAGCAGTTAGGGGTTCAGAGTCTTGCTCAAGGACTCTTCGACATTAACTCAGGGGGAGCCCGGGATCGAACTGGGAACCCTTCGTGTTCTAAAGACGGACCAACATACTATTATGAGTGTGGGCAGATGTAAACAGGCATACAAGACAACACTATGTGGTGTTTCTAGTTCATGGCAGGGCCGCTCCATTTGGTTCCATTAGTACACTCTGAGTTACATATACCCATATTAGGGTCCATTTGGTTCCATTAGTACACTCTGAGTTACATATACCCATATTAGGGTCCATTTGGTTCCATTAGTAGGGTCCATTTGGTTCCATTAGTACACTCTGAGTTACCCATATTACCCATATTAGTGTCCATCTACACCAGAACATGCCTAGGCTATACTACAGTACTGCCCTGTATAGCCTACCAGAGCCCAGCCCAGCCCACCAGAGCCAAAAACAGCCCACCAGAGCCTGATAGAGTCCAGCACAGCCCAGCACATCCAAGTCCAGCACAGTGGGAGAATAGATTAGGGAAGTGGAGAGTTTAGATGGCTTCACTAGCCTACAGTAGGCTGGATCCGGAGCAATAGCTTGTAGATCGGCTAATTGAGTATTTTCCATATTTCTTTTCCCGGTGGCGCTGGGGTCCCTGGGGGTCCCTGGAGCTCCAGGGGTCCCTCGGGGCCCAGGCGGTGGCCCTGCCGCCGGGGACCCCCTGGGTGCCGTCCCCGTCTCTCCCGGTCGCTCCGGGGCCGAGTTAAAGCCTTTTTAGCGGACTGCAGTTGCAGGGGTCTGCCACTAGGTGGCGCTATATGAACGGCCGTCTCCGGGCCGCCGAGGCGGACGCGTGGGTACCGGCCCCAGCTCTCCCGGTCGTTCCTAGATCGAGTTACAGCATTTTATTTGCGCTGCAGTGGCGGGGGGTCCTCCACTAGGGGCGCGACCTGGTGCGTCGTTCCGGAGCACCAGGAGTCGTGGTCCCCGGGAATTCCCTGTGAGCAGCCCCTTTGGGGGGTTCATTTGGTCATTTTTTAGCTTTTTGGCGGTGGTCCCCGGGGGTCCCCGGAACTCCAGGGGGTCCCTGGCTACTCTGCAGTCCCAGGCCGAGGCCCCAAAGTCGGACAGGAGCGGAGGTGGTCCCTGATTGGTAGTCCCCGGACTCTGCAGTCCGAGGCCAAGGCCCCAGAAACCCCTCAGGGACCCAGAGAGGTCCCCGAACCACACTTTGGGAACCAGCCAAGGACCCCTTTGAAACCCTGTAGGGCCCCCCAGAGGTCCCCGAACCACACTTTGGGAACCAGCCATGAATGTACTAGGCAGTTGTGAACCAGCCATGGAAACCCTGGGGGTCCCCAAACCACACTTTGGGAACCAGCCAGGGACCCCCTGGAAACCCGGGGTCCCCACCAGGCTGCTCAAGGCTCCCGCCAGTCCTGTAGCTCCTCGTTGATGGGATTATCCACTGTGTACACGGGCCCTAGTTTTTAGTCATGAACATGCCTAGGCTAGTACTGCCCTGTAAGTTAGGCGATGAGCATATGCTATTCCTTTGGTCTTGGTTGCAAACACACCAACAAAACACAGTAAGTCCAAATGGAAAACAAACACACTTTGCTCTGAGCTCAAACATGCTTCTCTCCTAGTGAACTCCAAAGAAAGACTGAGGCCACTTGGCAGGAGGCACTGATCAAAAGACAGGCACTAATTGACCACACCTGGCTTGGTGACCTGATTGGTAGGCAGGTGATGGTTGGTGTAGTAGTGTGTTGACAGCAAGGCTTATACAGGCCAACCAAACTGTGTCCCTGGCGCGTATTTGGAAATGACACCCGGGCTCCAGGCGGAGCCGCTCGATTGTCCACGACACTGCAAGCGGCGCGCAGGCCAGCGGACCTTGGTCCTGCTCTTCGCCCCCGAGCGCCGCAGGCGCGAGTGGCCGCGAAGAGCGGGCCAGGGCCGGCCGCGCGAGTTACGAAGCCGTGGTGAATGCAATCGTTATATTTATGCCCAGGCCGTAAGGCCTGGGCAAGCCCACGATAAACGCCCTGTCCAAGCGACTACAATGGAGCGCTCCCTAGCTCCGCTTCAGCCAATCAAAAGCTTCAGTGGGCGGGGTTTCCCTGGAGCCCGGGTGTCATTTCCAATCACGCGTCCCTGGCAGGTGCTTGTAGATCTGCGAGGTGCTTGTAGATCTGCTGTATTGGGTTGAGCCCCCCTCACCCAAAAAATATTTATGGAATAAATACATTAAATATATATGAATACGTGAAGGACAACTGCCTACATGCGGCTTACTTTGAATATGGATGGACAGAAGTTTTAGATTTTTACAATATGTTTGGAGCAATTTATTACAGATTTTATGCCCTTCACAAGTTTGGATCATGCACTGTACACGGGCAATAGATTGTGATTCTGTCTGTACACGGTGGGCTGTTCCAATAGCTTTGAAAATAGCCTGCCACACTGTGGAAATGTGCTTGAACTGCAAGATTCCTAGCAGTTATAATAAGGAACACATAAAAAGGAATAAAAGATCATCCAGACGGCTGATGGGCGATCAAGTGGCGTCCATACGTAGATGGGGTCCCAGAGAACATGCAAAGCCCACCCCCTTATTTTTCACGCCCACAGGATCCATATGGTGGGCCATGGAAATTTGGTGCCGTACACCAGCAATAGCACTGGTTGTCGTGTACGCAAATAACGATAGGGGTAATAATAATAAAAATAAGAAATAAAAAAGTATCATAAACGGTATCGAAAAAGGTATCGTATCGATTCCCAGGTATCGAAAAAGGTATCGTATCGATTCAGAGGTGAACGATACCCATCCCTAGATGTAACTAATGTAATGATCAGACTCACGTCTCCTCATTCTAGATTGTGCGTTTTTGGCCAATCAACCTATATATATATATATTTATATACTGTAACTGTACGTGCACGCATGTGTAGGCTTTACTATGGCAACGCTTTGTGTGTGATGTAACTAATGTAATGATCAGACTCACGTCTCCTCATTCTAGATTGTGCGTTTTTGGCCAATCAACCTATATATATATATATTTATATACTGTAACTGTACGTGCACGCATGTGTAGGCTTTACTATGGCAACGCTTTGTGTGTGATGTAACTAATGTAATGATCAGACTCACGTCTCCTCATTCTAGATTGTGCGTTTTTGGCCAATCAACCTATATATATATATATATATATATTTATATACTGTAACTGTACGTGCACGCATGTGTAGGCTTTACAATGGCAACGCTTTGTGTGTTATCTAACTAATGTAATGATCAGACGTGCCGTCTCCTCATTCTAGATTGTGCGTTTTGATTTGTGGATAGATACTGCGCGCACTGTGTGCGTAATGATCAGACTCACGTCTCCTCATTCTAGATTGTGCGTTTTTGGCCAATCAACCTATATATATATATATTTATATACTGTAACTGTACGTGCACGCATGTGTAGGCTTTACAATGGCAACGCTTTGTGTGTGATGTAACTAATGTAATGATCAGACTCACGTCTCCTCATTCTAGATTGTGCGTTTTTGGCCAATCAACCTATATATATATATATTTATATACTGTAACTGTACGTGCACGCATGTGTAGGCTTTACAATGGCAACGCTTTGTGTGTTATCTAACTAATGTAATGATCAGACGTGCCGTCTCCTCATTCTAGATTGTGCGTTTTGATTTGTGGATAGATACTGCGCGCACTGTGTGCGTGCGTGCGCGCGCGTGTGTAGGCTACTGTACCAAGACCACTGGCAAAAAAACATTTCAAACTCTGATCAGAGTAGGGCATTCTCTTTCTCTCTCTCATCTCAAAGACTGAGTAAGAGAGCACGCCGTGTGCACGTGCATGTTGCTCATGTTTCATCAGACATGTGGACTCTAGTCTATAGTGAGAGAGGGGGTGGGGGGGGTGGAGCGTGAGCGCCATCGTGTGGGTGTTTGTGCATGTTGCATGTTTTTGTACTAAATACTTTGTGTTCATCTCTTTGTCATATAGACTCTGAGTTTGATGAGGAGCCAGTGTCTGCTGCAGCTGACTTGGAACCATTGGTTGGCAGTGGGCAAGGTAAGCTTATTTTTCTTACAGATGGCCTACATTTATCCTCTGTTTTTTCAATGCTTTTATTCAATCTAATCATCCACATAGCAACTGTAAAAGTCTTTTTTCATTCATTCTAAGTGTCAAACTGCATGGCCTAGAGACATGATAGGGATATATTATACATAATTGATTGATTTTGTGCACTTATTTACCTTACCATAACTGTAACTATAGCAACTGTAAAGGTCTTCTTTCATTCATTCTAAGTGTCAAACTGCATGGCCTAGAGACATGATGGGGATGTAAGTAATGTATTGATTTTGTGCACACATTTCCTTACCATAACTGTAACTAGCCTATTTGCTATTTTGTGATTTCAGCTTCTGAGCGGAGTGAGCCCGAGTCGCATCCAGACCCTTCTTCTGGACCAGGCAGTACCAAGCGAGGTAAGGACAACACGTTTCTTATCACACTTACACCACAAATGCACAAACAAATATGTTGTGTGTAACAATGCTGTACCCTCTCCAACAATCATTATTATTATATTTTGACACTTGCTTTGGCAATGTAAACATATCGTCTCGCACCGCGAGGCGCTGTGTGCTTGTAGATCGGCTGTTTTCACTACCTTTGTGTGACGGCCTTGTATGATGAAGCAGGGCTTTACTTTGTGAAAAAAACATACAAATTTTAAACTTGGAGATAAGTAAAGGCCTGCTTCATCATACAAGGCTGTCACACAAAGGTAGTGAAAACAGCCGATCTACAAGCACACAACGCCTCGCACGAAAGCCCTGCTTCATCATACAAGGCTGTCGCCCAAAGGTAGTGAAAACAGCCGATCTACAAGCACAGCCGATCTACAAGCACACAACGCCTCGCACTAAAGCCCTGCTTCATCATACAAGGCCGTCACAAAGGTAGTGAAAACAGCCGATCTACAAGCACACAACGCCGGGCGTTGGAGGGACAACGAGCGAAAAGACCGCACCAAGATGCTTCTCGCTGCCGAGTGTCGTGCTCTGCCTGCGGCGGCACGTCTGGAACCACCGCGGCCTGCACCTGTCGCCGGCGGAGCGAACGAGGATGATTTCTTTGATTTCGACGATGAAGAAGAAGGAGAGGCCGAAGCCGCGGTGTCTCCGGACTCTGAAATAGCGGATTATCTCAAGTCAAGTGATAGGATCGATGTATTGAATAAATTCTCCAGGATCAAACAGATCTTTCTTCGACTCAACACCCCGACACCATCCAGTGCCCCCGTGGAGAGGCTTTTCAGCCTCGGTAGTTTGGTCCTCACGCCCAAGAGGAACAGACTATCCGACCAACGCTTTGAAAAACTTGTTCTCTTAAGGTACAACCACCACTTTGGATTAAACGAAGAAGACGATAAAGCCACCGACTCTCTCCAGGGCACCGATCCGGTAATTGTACAGTAAAGGTAGGGTAATGGAACTATTATTATTTTCTGGTTAAAAAACAAAAGTAGTCCTTATTTCTGTAAAAAGTTCAAGCTCAGTCATATGCGACAGCCGACAGGCCTATTCTGTAATTCATATAATTAGAATGTCAGCTGTTAGCCATCTCTGTGTCAGGTGTCAGCAATGATGATGACAATCACCGTACAAAACAAAAACCTTTATTTAGTTTGCTTTATTTATGTATGTATTTATTTTTGCCAATTGCCACCCTTTGTTTTTAGTTTTGTTTTGTTTTAATTATTGTATTCGTTTTGTCTGTCTGAGAGAAACGAACCTTTATTTATTTTGATTTATGTATTTATTTATTTTTTGTCCAATTGCCACCCTTTTGTTTTTAGTTTAGTTTAGTTTTAATTAGGCCTAATTATTATATTCGTTCTGTAACTTCTGTCTGTCTGGCGTCTCACAATTTATAGGCCCTAATCTAATGCAAAAGAAAAAACGACTGGCTGCTGTGTGTCTGCGTACGGTCGTCACGGTGTGGAATACCGAATACGACATTTTCTGATTCCTTGATTGATTGAAAACAGAATATTGTTTTGGCCGATTTAGAAATGATTAATAAAAGAGCTGTGGATATTGTCTATTGTGTATATCATTCTTGTTTTTAACTGCAGAGTTCATTATTATGGGCCATAAGGCCGCACAATGACGTTACGCAGTAATGCAATTGCGCATGCATTTGAAAATGTGTTTTAATTGTCGGTAACGGAAAAAATATATCGTTAAGTTACTTTTCTCATTGGGTAGCGGAGTAACTTAACGGATTACTTTTTCAAGTCAGAAACTAATGTAACTTAACGAGTTACTTCAAAATGTAACGATACCCAACACTGGGTAAGGGTAGGGGTTAGGTTTAAGCTTAATGTTATGGTTTAGGCTTTGGGTTAGCATTCACCTGCATGAGCAGGTTAGCAATCACTCGCGTCGACAGGTTAGCCTCTGTCTACTGGGACCTCGAAACAACCCCAACCGATAGGGTTGCATAGTTCGTCTGTCATTCAGTGTTATATGAGATACTTAAATGGTTTCCTGTGGAAATAAGCTCAGTCTTTTCTAGGATCTCCTTTTAGTAGACATTGTACCAGTGAACTGTACCGTCATGAAACTGTACCTTTTCCTATGCAAACTTCTAATAAAGTCTTCAATCAATCAATCAGTTGAAACATATGGAGGAAATATGCCGAAAATGGCCACCATTCAGATTAAAATGCATTTTTATTGAACACTACTGAAGAAACGGTTACTTTACCCACCTGAAGAGAATTGCAACATCTATGGCCATGGAATAAGCACTTTATATTTGAAATTAAGCTTCCGAGACAGGTATGTTTAAGTGTAACAGACACTGCAGTGTGTAGTTGGGTGTTGTGTGTGTAACAGACATACCTGCAGTGTGTAGTTGGGTGTTGTGTGTGTAACAGACATACCTGCAGTGTGTAGTGTGGTGTTGTGTGTGTAACAGACATACCTGCAGTGTGTAGTGTGGTGTTGTGTGTGTAACAGACATACCTGCAGTGTGTAGTTGGGTGTTGTGTAGTGTCTCCATCTCTCTCTGGAAGAGGTTGCACATGACCTCTGCGGCCGCACGGAGGCGCTCCAACACAAACACTCTGACATCGAGCTTCACGCGACAAACATCAACACTTTGTTGCTTTTCCAAAACACACAATATCTCCTCTCCCACCGACGTCATGTGTTCATTTATCTTCAGCCGTACAGACTCCATTTGAAGCGTTTTAACTCCTTTTAATATGAGAAGCTTTTCACCACGCGCTGTGTCCCAACCACCATGAAACTAAACACCAACACTCAAGCGGATTTGATCCACGTGAGACACCGCAGCCGAGCTGAAGCTTGCGAGTCTCCGTGTGGAGCGTTGCAAAGTCCGTCCGAGTTATGTCCTGATAGGGACAGAATAGTACAGGGTTTCCTGCAGCACTTTACAGGCCAGGCGCCCCGCCCGGCCTGAAAACCCCCCCGCCCCCCCAAGGGTATTTAAAAAAAAAAAAAAAAAAGAATTTTTTTTTTTCCTCAAAAAAACTTTTTGGACCTCCAACAATGTACTAGGCATGATCGCGATCGCGAAATTGCATGTTTAACCCCCATACCAACCCTATCTTTCAAACATGGCAGCCATGTTTGTTTACATTTGAAGAAAACATAAGGGCTGGTATCTCCTGAATGCAGGAAATACTCAAGTAAAGTGCAAATACCTGAAAATCTCCTTTGTACAGTATAAGTACAGTACTTAAGTAAATCTACTTAGTTACTTTACACCAATGTTTCTTTTTTTTTTACTGTGCTGTAGACTTCTATTTATATGGCACGAGTGCTGGTTGATTAACCTGGGGGAAAAAAACAAGTTACACTGTCCTGTGAAAAACGTAGTTATTCAATGTTGAATAAATGTGAATGATAGCATGTAGTTGTGTTTTCCGTCATCATGGGCACATTCATGTGTTTTTTATAGGGCAAAAATAAGAATTAATATAAAAAATTAAGTGAATTAATTACTCGAATTAATTAATTAATTATCAAAAAATTTCGGCGCACGCGCTTCGCGCGTGCGCCATGAGATCCCCCCTGGTCAAGACTTTTTCCTGCAGGAAACCCTGTAGTACATCTTCGACCCCCGACTTTCGGCACCTCCGCGCGGTCCAAGTGAACACAGCGGAGCTCCTTGCCCCCCGGCAACCACCTTTATGCTTAGGTTTGTTGGTCGCGTCCCAAAACCACCATGAAACACCAACGGTTCCTTTGTTGTGGAAACGCCACGCGAGAAACATTCTACTTCCGGAAGATCCGGCTTCCGGATCAACGTGTTTAGCGCATGCGCAATAATGGATCCAGACACTGTTGCTTTAATGCCTTTCGCCCCCTGGTGGAGGAGATGTGTAACTGTCACTGAATGACTGACAGACTGATTCACTAGTGCAGGGATTCCCAAACTTTTTTGGCTCAGGGCACCCCTATAAATATTCTTTTCATCCGAGGCACCCCTACATTATATTCATAATTTTCACTCCCAGCACCTTATGTTTATAGCATATTTTAGTGATTATGTTGTGAGATAGGCCTAATAGCCATTTTGGTTAAGACTTAGAACTGACTGAAAATTGCTCTGTACTTCAAGTTTAAAATTATACTAAATATATATTGTTAATTAAGTAATAATTGCAGTAAATTACAAATATCATCAAATGATCTCGCGGCACCCCTGGACTGCTGTCGCGGCACCCCAGGGTGCCCCGTCACCCACTTTGAAAACCCCTGCACTAGTGAGTCAGTAGGATACAACAGCAGTGAAAAGAGAGAAATGAGTGTGGGGAAGAATCATTTGGCATAACTACTACATTGGGGAGAACAAGGGGTAAAAAGAAAAAGAAAGAACTGCATAACAACCGTCATGTTTTATTCTTTTGACACATTTTCTTTCACATCAGGATGTAATGATCATTAGACTCAGAGCAGAGTTTGATGTGGAATTGACCAGTCGCTATGCCCCTCCTAAACCCGTGCTTGCCCAATGCCACGTTAGCGACATGTTACTAAGGCGGGTGCCTTGGCAAGCTGCCATGGCGGTGTGCAGAGGAGGAGAAGCCAGCTGTCAATCCCATGTTAAACCTGCCACAAACGCACGTCCAGGAAGAAAACAATAGCCTATACTAAAGTCAGATTAACATACAGTACACAAGTGTTACCAGTTATATAATATTTTCTCATTAAGTGCTCCTAAATTATTCCCGTGGGTTTGTGTAGGTCAGTGCAATCCGTTCTGTTTTTGTTTCAGTGTTTGTGACACGGAAGCGAGTGGGTGGGACGTTCGCGAACGAATCGAGTCTTTTGAACGACTCTTTGAAATGAACGATATGATTCGGTTCACAGTAGGGAGCCGTTCCTTTCTAATGAACAGTGGTGGGAAAAGTACTAAATTTCTTTACGTAGATAAACCTATCAATACTGCAATCAAGTTTGGAATGTTATTAATGTACTTGAGTAAAAGTACACCCTACCTCAATTCAAGGCCGCTGGCCATGATAAAATCGCCCCCAAATTTCTCATAGACTCAGCTGCCACCATTGCCCCAATCATTACCCATATTATCAATCTATCTATCAAGCAGGGTTATGTCCCCCAGGACTTCAAATTAGCTAAGGTAACCCCCCTGCACAAAAAAGGCAGTAAACTTGACCCTGGCAACTACAGGCCAATCTCAATCCTTAGTTCCATCTCTAAGGTAATGGAAAAAATTGTCTATGAACAGGTGGCTAAATATCTTGAAGAGAATAAACTGATCTACGAGTTCCAGTCTGGCTTCAGAGAGTCCCATTCCACAGATACATGCCTCATCTATTTGAATGATTACATCAAACGTGAAATTCACGATGGCAAATATTGCGGCATGGTCATGCTGGACCTCCAGAAGGCATTTGACACCGTCGATCATTCTATTCTGATCGAAAAACTCAAAGCTATTGGTCTTGATAGCACAGCAGTGAGATGAATGCACTCTTACTTGGTGGGGAGGGAACAGATGGTGGAAGTCAACGGAACCCTGTCCCCCCCCCCTCCCAGTAAACTGTGGAGTACCTCAAGGGAGTATACTAGGACCACTGTTGTTCTTAATATACGTAAACGACATGTCATCTGCTTGTGACTGCAATCTGTTTCTGTTCGCGGATGACTCGGCTCTCCTAGTCTCCGGCAGAGACTTATTGCAGGTTGAAAAGGCCCTTAACTGTGAACTTAACAAGATCTGCACCTGGCTCAATGACAACAGACTCTCAATTCACCTAGGCAAAACTGAATGTATCCTCTTTGGATCTAGTCAGAAACTTAGCCCAGTTGAGAACTTCACAATTAAAGTAGGTGACACTGTGATAGAAAGAAAAAACTACATCTGCTACCTGGGTTGCATCCTGGAGGCTAACCTATCCAGTGAAAAAATGACCACCAAGGTTATCAATAAAGTCAACCAACGAATTCGCTTCTTGCAAAGGGTTGCCCCGCTGATCAATACTAAATCCCGAAAGACACTAGGAGGAGCTCTTATTGGGCCCCTCATTGATTACGGAGTCCTTGTCTGGTATCGCGACGCCCCAGCCGCCTTAAAGTTAAAGCTTCAAACAGCCCAAAACAAACTAATTAGGGTTGTGCTTGGTCTCCCTCCTCTGACCCACCTTACCGATCATCACCACGAAAGCGTGGGATGGCTCAAAGTAGCTGACAGAGTACAGCATCTTGCAATGGGCCTGGTGTACAAGATACACTACACCTCCAAGATTCCCATGTACCTGACAAACTACTTCTTAAAGGTCAAGGATGTTCACGACCACAACACCAGAGGCAGCTCCACTAATCATCATCAACGTAGATTTAACACTAAACAAGGCTCTAACTCGTTCTCCTGCTACACCATCAACATGTGGAACGCCCTTCCTCAAGCCCTAAAGGAGAGCAAATCCCTAGCCTCCTTCAAAATTGGTATGAAAAGTCACCTTCAAACAGCTGCTACCCGTGACTTGTAAATAGACTAAGCCCCCATGCCCCCCCCCCCTTTTTTTTTATTATTCTTTTTTCTGCCTTTGTATTTGATGTTATGCTTTTGAAACTGATATTATCCTAGATAAAGTACTATGTTCTATCCGTCTGTCTTTCAATGTTATATGAGATACTTAAAGTGTGGTTCCTGTGGAAATAAGCCTCGGCTTTCTAGAATCTCCTTTTAGTTGACCTTGTACCAGTGATTTGTACTGTCATGAAACTGTACTTTTTTCTATTGCAAACTTCTAATAAATTCTTCAATCAATCAATCAAAGTAAAATAGTATTGGTATCAAAATGTACTTAAAGTACCAATATTAGAACGTACTCATGCAGAATGTCCTGTTTCACAGGGTATGAGTAAAATGTAGAAAAATCATTTGCAAATAGCCGATCTACAAGCTCACAATGAATCGCAATGTGACACATTGTGAGCTTGTAGATCACCTATTTTCAAATGCCAGAAATGTATCCAATGGCCAAAATGTATAGGCCTATTTGGGTGGAAGTGATTTGCAATCATAATCAAAATCTACAAAGTAACCAGTAACTAAAATGAGCAGTCTTTTGAACGGCTCTTTGAAAGGAACGGATCTCAGAGATCCGGCTCACTTCAAAGAACCATAAATCCCATCTCTATCTAGCAGCCAGACTAGCGGTACACCGATGCGAGCCGGCATGGCAGCTTGCCAAGTCAGCTGCGGTTAGTAACCTGTTGCTAACTTGGCATTGGACAAGGACGGCTTTAGGAGGGGCATAGCGACTGGTCAATTATGTGCAGGATGTAATTTGCCCACAGATGTGAGGGGACTTCATTTAATTGACGACATTGTAAAAAAACAAAAAAGCCAGGGCTCATTTCAATTGCATTCCTTTGTATTCAGTTCATTGAGACTTTCAATGACAAAAGACAATAGGCTATAGCCTACAACTAGAAAAGAAAATTTCTATGAAATGTTAAGTGTGCCTGCAGCTCGCTAAGTGTGTGCAACCTTGTGTAGCGGTTGGTGTTAGCATTAGCGTTAGATTATTTTTGGTGTTAGCATTAGCGTTAGATTTTTTAACATTAGCATTTTTTGCATTAGCTTTAACATTATCGACTGTACGACAAACGGTTCATGAGATATAGAGGCAGTGGCGGTTGGTACCTATATTGCGCCCTAGGCGAGATAGTATAGCGCCGCCCTATGGCCGCGCAAAGCACGGCCGGATATATTATATTTTTTAATTATGATTTTTTTAAAGTTAAAAGCGGTACGGTTCTACACGGCAGCAGAATCATTTTGGGCTTAATATAATAGGGTTTATAAAAGCATGATCTGACTGTCTTAGTCTTACCTTGGGCTGGTCTGGAGAAATGGTTCTTTCACAGTCACGCACAGTGAGACAAAACTATAGAGTTCCTATATATCCTGGCTGATAGAGGTCTGTGTTTTGTAGAGGAAAGTCTTTTTTTTTTTTCGCCCCCTCAAAGTGGCGCCCTGGGCGAATGCCCCGCTAGCCCCCCCTGCAGGCCGCCTCTGTATAGAGGCACTTCCAGGCACTTCCTGTTTGGCGAAGGGCACTTCCTGTTTGGCGAAGGAAGCACCAATTAAGGTTAAGGACTCTTAATCAAGTCATTTGACCCCACCCACAAGTCTGTACGACAAGCGGTTCATGAGATAAAGGGTCACTTCCTGTTTGGCAAAATAGGCCCCAATTAAGGTTAAAGACTCTTAATCAAGTCATTTGACGCCACCCACAAGTCTGTACGACAAATGGTTCATGAGATATAGGGTCACTTCCTGTTTGGTAAGGGGCACTTCCAGTTTGGCGAAATAGGCCCCAATTAAGGTTAAAGGAGTAGTTCGCCGGTTTTCAACCAAGTCTGTGTTCTTTTAGTCAGCTACGTTCATGCTAAAATGCGTCTATTTCCTTACATTACTGTTCTGTGGCCGCTAGGGGTCCATCGTCTAGCTACGTCATAGACATTTTGGCCAAAGAAAAGCCTCGGTTCCCGAAGCTATGACGTAGCTAGACGATGGTCCGTAAGCTACTGAAACTACAATGGGATTGACCCGGTGCGGTTGCCGTAGCCCCCCTCAACACAACACTAGCTAGCATTAGCACAACAACAACAAACAGGTTGTTTCAGACACGTTTTCTACTGACATAGGGACTCGCTGGCAGAATCTTCGTTAGAACTACTTTTTATATGAACTGGAGTAGGCTATACATTAGATTAGAAGAAGGGAGAAAAAGAAAAAAAAGAAGAAAAAAAAACAGCGACGGGAACCAGAGAGAAAAGACGTGCGTCTGCCAGCTGGGACTCCACTACGCTAACATCATACAGACACACTGCTGTATGACCATTCTCTGCACCCAAGTTATTCTGCCCACCTTTGTTTGGCAGAATACTACTACTTCATGCTGCTAGGATCCCTAAATTGAACTGGAGGAGACAACCGAAACCCAATGGTATGTTTCATTCATGTATAACTTATTTGTGTATCTGTGTGTCATCATCATGTCCTGGCATACACGTTATTTTAATCCCAATTACTGAATGTAAAGCCTGTTTTATGAACCTTTTATTTTCTAGTACCCCCTACATGTCCATTTGGTTCAATTTGTACACTCTGACAGAGATGGAAAAAGGACAAAGATACTTGAGTAAAAGTAGGCTATCAATACTGCAATATAGAAACGTTCTGTAAGAAGTAAAAGTACTGGCATCAAAATATACTTTGAAAGTACAAAATGTTTGAAAATGGCAGAACCACAAACTCACAACACATCGCATCAACGCATTGTGAGCTTGTAGATCATCTATTTTCAGATGGGTATAAAATAGGGCTAAAGTTGATTAATTAGGTTTTACAATATAATCATCATGGAGTACAAGTACTATATTTGGATTCGATCTGGAGTCAAGTACAAGTACAGAAAGCTGGACATATTCAAAGTACAAATACAGTACAAAGTACAACATTTTACAAGTACTGCTTACACCACTGCTCTCAGAAGACAGAGAGCACTAGTAGGCTACTATTTAGGGCTAGCAGATCTGTCTCTGGTAATATTTAATATTTGTATGTGCATGACAAAAATGTACACCAAGGGGGGAAGACGACAGCCAGCCCCATGGCCTCCCCTAAGTAACAAGAAATCTTGTGAAATACAATGTTGTCAACCAATCATCAAGGACGATGATACACGAAAGAAGGGGTAGGTAACCTTAGGCACGAGTGCCAACATTGGCACAGGGGAGGGTGGGCACACTAGCAGAAGTGTGAGAGACAGGATTTTTATTTCAAATATATATTTTAAACATGGTCAATTAAATGAAGTCACCTAATTTGCAGCAAATTACATCCTGCACAACTCTGACTGGGGAGGAAGTCTGGGAGATATAAGTGACTAATTGCTTGGAGTCTAATGATTGTTATAACAATGTCCTGCCAATCAAAATCAATTTTGATGGCATGTGATTAAAATTCATGTTGACATGGCACACTAGAAAATAAAACCATGGTGCTTCATTTGAAAAAGGTTGCTGACCCCTGATGTACACGGTAAGCTGGCATGGCGATGAACCCTTTGTGAGTGACAGAGACAATGCAACATGTTACAGTCTTTTCTTCTTCTCACTGCAGACACTGCGGTATCGTTTGGAGTGTGTCCTGGGGCTGCAAGTGGAGAGTCAGTCAACGATGTCTTCTCTTACCCTGGCATCATTATATTGTATATACATAACAAATGCAGAGATGTGAAAATCTGTATGATACTTGCAGGGGCGTTTTTTATAAACTGGGGGCTCCCCACAAAGGTAGTAAAAGAGGCCCCCCCATGAGTGCGCATGAAAAATAGGTATGCGCAAAAAAACAGTATGCGCGCGCGTGAAGCGCAGGAATTAAAAATGCCACCCTCCAACTCAATACCTATTCTGAAAAAGTGATGATTTAGCATGACAAGACAATGAACTTGACAAGACAATGAAGAGCAGAGGCAGAGGAAGCCTATTTGTTGTCATTATGGTTGGTTTTAAATACCTAACCACAATCATTTTGGATCTATTTGATTAATTTAAGAAGAGTACAGTAAGCTAAGTAAGGTATAAATCAAAGGTATATAGAGTAGGCCTATATGTATATTTTTATACAGGACATATTTGATACAGGACAATAATTATTTTAATAACAAATAAGGGAATATCAGTGAATAATAATACTTTAAAATTTATATTTTTACAATTTCTTTTTAATTATTATTTTTCAAAATTTAGATAAAATAATTTATTTTCTTAACATCATTAATTTTCAAGCCTAATATGTGTAATCTTTGAGTACAGTTTGGATATTGCACACATGTACAGGAAATTCATAGAGAGACAAGAGAGAGAGCTGATCACTTAACATTCCAATCAATCAACTCAATTGTCGCCAGCTGGTCTCTGTGTGAAATCTATTGACTCCAGTGAGCAGTTGGTCAATTCTTTAAAAAATCAACTTTTGACAGGAATGGGCTAGAGACTTACTTTTTTTTCTAAATGCTCAGAATAATGAGCCCAGCAGGGGGCCCCCTCTGCCTAGGGGCTCTACGCAGTTGCATAGTAAATACCCACCCCTGGATACTTGTCATAATCCTAGTCATAATAGATAATAAAATAGATTCAATACATTGGATTTTCCTTCTTTTGTTTTTACTTAATGTACACTGTTGTATATTGAGTGCTGTTTGAATCTGCCATTTGTAACACAGTAAACACAGTGCAATCAAATTGTTGATTGGGGTTAGGGTTAGTGCAGTTTAACAAACACAGTAGCAAGTACTGTCTGTTTCAGAGGAAGCATTACTGTAGTCCAGTGGTTCTCAACCTTTGTGTCTGTGGGAGTTTGAGATTGTAGATCGGCTAGTTTCACAATATTTATCTGTGGAACGGAATATAATGCCTCAACTCCTACAGTCCAGGTGCTTATCAGGGTGGGGGGTCCCCAGTTCAAATATGATTATGTTGCAGGGACGCCAGGGGCAACGGCTTGAAAGGGTTGAGAACCACTGTTCTACTCCAGCAAATAATATATTAAATACATATTTTCATGACAGATTGCAAGGATTAAACCAAAAAAGCTCATGACAACATTATATATTGTTTTTATTCACAACCTGATACTTTGTTTGCCTGCTGTATGCCTTAATACAGTTTATGCTGTAGCCAATACAGTGTAGGAGGCATAGAATCTCTGGATGCATTTGAGCAGCGCAGTGTGGAAGGCTTCTACAGTACGTATGAACATATAAATATAAACTGATAATTGAAAAAGGAAAACTGAGGTGCAAGTTTGTTCTACAGTTTGGGAGCCAGAATTGAGAGAGTCTGGGACGTGTAGTTCTGGTCCAGAGCGTCAGATTCTCACTGACGCTCTGACAGGATTTCTCTACCCCTACGAGGCCTCAACTTCAGTCAAAATAAACTAAACTACTTTGCTACTCACCTAACCAAAGGTAGTTCTGCATTGTTGAAAGTCTATTCTCTTAGGTGGGCAACCTCTCAGCACCCCACCCACTCTGTAAAATATATTATTTTTGTTATGAAATAAAATGCATCCACTTCAAGCCACCGGAGACAACCTGGAAATAAGCGGTGGTCAGAGTTGGATGCGTTTTATTTCATCACAAAAATAATGTATTTTACAGAGTGGGTGGGGTGCTGAGAGGCTTCCCAGCATGGAGAATAGACTTTCAACGCAAAACTACCTTTGGTTAGGTGAGTAGTAAAGTAGTTTAGTTTATTGACTGAAGTTGAGCCCTCGTAGAAGTATAGAAATCCTGGTCTAGTCAGCCGCTTCTCAGAGTGTCAGTGAGAATCGCTGACACTCTGGAACAGAGCTAGTACATGGTTGTCCTGGATGTTTTAGGGTTCTGATATGTCCCCTTTGTTAGCTGATCTAATTTAGAAATTTAGCAGACACTTATATCTGCAGAAGGGCTGCACGATTCTTGTAAATGATTATTTTTCTCCCTAGGAATTGGAAAATTATTCTCACACTTTTATCTTCTTTCCCAATTTGACTTATTAAAATAACAAGCTCATTACTGGCAAGGCAACATTAGTGTTGAAAGAGGCTTTAGAGTAGACTAATATTTAAAAAAATAGATCACATTGCTGTATGAATTGAGATAGTAAATAATATTCCTGGGAGTTCCTTGTAAGCTGCTTCTTCTACCGCATCTCTTCATTCAGAGGGCCCGCTGGACTGCAATGGACATCATCTTGGACATGGTGGATTATGTGATGTGTCAGCACATTATGCAATTATATACAAAGAGGAGGACAAAAGTTTCAGGATTCACACAATTTTTACAATGACATTTCAAAATTATGCCATAGCTTTTATCCCATTTCCAGGCCTATAATCACACCATGCAATAATGAGAATCCTAAACCAGTTTGCAAAAAAAATCTATAAGCCAACAACAGTAACACTGCATTTTACCATGTTACATCTTTCATGTAATGTTGGGGGAATGCTCTTGGGCAGAAACCTCTTATCTCCAATTCTCCATTTTTAAACAGTTTTGTTTGTAAGTTAAAACCTTACTTTATACTACAGTGTAGTACAAAAGCATAAAAAGTAACTGTCAAACGTGCTGGATGATTACAATTTACAATTTAGGCATTTAGCAGATTTTAATCCAAAGCTATTTACAATAAGCAGGTAATATATCATTATAATAAGATTATGTCAGTACATCAACAACAACATAGGAATATCAATCTAGAAAAACAATAACATTTACAGGGTTTCCTGCAGCACTTTATTGGCCAGGGGGGCCCCCTGGCCTAAAATCTGTCCCCCCTGGCCAAGAGACAAGAGTCAACCTCTCCTTTTATGTTGAGGGCAAAAATAAGAATTAGTCTAAAATAAGGGAATTAATTTAGTTGTGTTTTCCGTCATCATGGGCACATTTATGTGTTTTTTATAGGGCAAAATTAAGAATTAATATTACAAATTAAGTGAATTAATTACTTGAATTAATTAATTAATTATCAAAAGATTTCGGCGCACGCGCCCCCCTGGTACTACTGGCAGCCTTTACCACAAACTGTACAAGTAAACGGTTTCTCCCCTGTATGAGTCCTCATGTGTACGTTTAACTCACCACTATGACCACAGCCTTTACCACAAACTGTACAAATAAAGGGTTTTTCCCCTGTATGAGTCATCATGTGTGATTTTAAATTAACAGAAACCTCTTATCTCCAATTCTCCATTTTTAAACAGTTTTGTTTGTAAGTTAAAACCTTACTTTATACTACAGTGTAGTACAAAAGCATAAAAAGTAACTGTCAAAAGTGCTGGATGATTACAATTTACAATTTAGGCATTTAGCAGATTTTAATCCAAAGCTATTTACAATAAGCAGGTAATATATCATTATAATAAGATTATGTCAGTACATCAACAACAACATAGGAATATCAATCTAGAAAAACAATAACAGACAGACATGCACTCGTCCCCGACACAGAGACCCACACACCGGTCCTCTCACATTTGGAAAACATTAACGCTTATAACGTTTTTGAAGCGATTAAAACATTTTTGGGGGAAAAACTTTAGAAAAATGTAATAAAAAAAAGAATAAAAAAAAATTTGACTCTTACTTTTTGAGTCGCCGTGAGCATGAGTTGATTTTCGAGTCGATTATTTTTCACATCCCTACCACACACGCACGCATGCACACACACGTCCACAAATACACACTGCCTTTTTTTTTATAAAGAAGAGAGAAAAAAAAATGGGAGGGGAGATATGCTAGATAAATACTGTCCTTTACCTGAACTATTGCGCACAACCTTACACTGGAACAAAAAATAAATATATTAGGCACAACTAGGCCTTAAAAGAAAACTTAAAAGAGATGGTAGCAAAAAAACTGACCACAAAAAAAGAGATACACAATTAACAGGTTATTTGAATCCTCCTTATCTTGACCAAGCATTTGCCACAAACCGCAGCTAAAGGGTTTGCCTGCCTGTATGAAGCCAGGGTGCCAGCCTGCTACACTACGTTTCGTGGATCAGTTTTATCATTTCGCTTCTCAGTCTGGCCATGATTCAGTTGACTCGTATATCAGTTTTGACGGAGGCGACGTTGTTGCTGATTGGACGTTGTTCCAACAAATAAGAGTAGATTAGGGTAGCTACATCATCAGCCAGCCAATACACACTGGTGTATTTGTCCCACCCCCACCACAGACCAATAAGAAGCCACGTTTGGATTCCACTCGCAGTCTATGTCTCACCTCCCCTTGGAGAAAGGAAACTGTCCAGACTGAGTGACAAAATAAATCCATGGAGCGTACCACAAACTGCACAAGTAAAGGAGTTTTAACCTGTATGAGTCGTCAAGTGTACTTTTAGATTATTATTTAGACTAAAAGCTTTACCACAAACTGTGCAAGTAAAGGGCTTTTCCCCTGTATGAGTCCTCATGTGTGTTTTTAAAAGACCACTGGTAACACAGCCTTTACCACAAACTGTACAAGTAAAGGGTTTTCCCCCTGTATGAGTCCTCATGTGTACTTTTAAATGACTACTTTGACCACAGCCTTTACCACATATTGTGCAAGAAAAAGGCTTTTCCCCTGTGTGAGTCCTCATGTGTGCTTTTAAATCACTACTGGTACCGCAGCCTTTACCACAAACTGTACAAGTAAACGGTTTCTCCCCTGTATGAGTCCTCATGTGTACGTTTAACTCACCACTATGACCACAGCCTTTACCACAAACTGTACAAATAAAGGGCTTTTCCCCTGTATGAGTCCTCATGTGTGTTTTTAAAAGACCACTGGTAACACAGCCTTTACCACAAACTGTACAAGTAAACGGTTTTTCCCCTGTATGAGTCCTCATGTGTACTTTTAACTCACTACTTTGACCACAGCCTTTACCACAAACTGTGCAAGTAAAGGGTTTTTCCCCTGTATGAGTCCTCATGTGTGTTTTTAAATTACCACTTTGACCGTAGCCTTTACCACAAACAGTACAAGTAAAGGGCTTTTCCCCTGTATGAACAACAGTGTGCCTCTTCAGATGTTCATTGCGATTAAACATTTTGCCACACACCGTACAACTAAAACTTTTCTTCCCTGTGTGGCTGTTCTTGGAGTGAGTTTGTTTTGACAATGGCAGATCCTGGGACAGCTTGTGGCTTAAAGACAATGTTTGTCCTTCCACATTGTGTGTCGTGTGTGAATCCAGTGTGTTTACAACCGACTGACCTTCCCTGGTCTCCTCCCACTCATCACGGTCTTCAGTGACGTCATATTGAGAACAGTGTGGAGAGAGGAGCTGGTCACCACTAGTTGGTTGTGATGTTCCACAGTCCTCTACATCAGCTTGTGTTTTCATGTGTTCAGTTGAGGTGCTGGCTACAGCCTCTGTCTTTTCATCATCACCTTCACTTTTCACTGCTAGTAATGTCAACGTTGATCCATCAGCCTCCTCTTGTAGTAGCTCCTCCTGTTCCTCTTTAATCTGTGGAGGTTGTGGTTCCTCCAGACTGGGACTCCTCTCCTGATGTTCAGGGAAAAGCTCCTCTTTACACACAGGGAGGGAAACAAAGTCTAGGGGAGAATACAAAGATAAAATGAGAAAAAAACATTAAAGGTTTGTACTTTGTTATTTTATGCAGTGTTTCCTCTATGTTATAGCTTTGGTAGTTCCAAATCATGAGTCTATTCTCATGCATTAAAAAAAGCCATTTCCTGCAAACATTCTCTCTAAGAGAGACAGCGAGAGAAGAGAAGAGAAGAGAAGAGAAGAGAAGAGAAGAGAAGAGAAGGCATGAAACGTACTGATGTCCAGGTGGTTTTCAGATTCCTGTTTAACAGAAACACTCCAACTCATCTTCACCTTCAGGCTGGACTCTGCACACTGGTCTGCAAAGAAGGAATATAATAAGGACTTTATTAAGATATGGAATTTGATATGACATAAGTAAGGACTTGCATGTTTATATGAAAAGTGGGTTGGCCATCTCTTGCAGTTAGTAGAGCAACATTGTCTTTTATTTATTTATAATAGTCAGGGGATATCTTTAGAAATAGTGTCAAATCCTGGAATAAATTCCTTACCAAAAAATTCTTCACCAATGTGTTTGTAAAGGTGTCTAATAACAAATCTCACAAAGACTGAAATTCAGTTTCCCTAGGAAAATCTTTTACAGCTAGGGTAATTCTGGGTCTCATTCACTCACTATACACTATACTATAGGGGAAAAAATCACTCCCAAAAAAATATGCTTTAAGTGATGTGAGGGGTATAACTAGGTGTTTTTAATTATTCTGAATCCATTGCAAGCATTTGTTTTGCACCAAAAACATTCCTTTGCCTAGAAATGGACCCCCATACCACTGTGAAAAGTGATGACTCATCACTAAACCATCATTTTATGGGCTGTTTTTAGCCCAATGAATGTTTTTTTGTGCAAAACAAATGCTTGCAATGGATTCAGAATTTTTTCGGAGTGATTTTTTCCCCTATAGTATAGTGTATAGTGAGTGAATGAGACACAGAATTACCCTAGCTGTCAAAGATTTTCCTAGGGAAACTGAATTTCAGTCTTTGTGAGATGTGTTACTAGACACCTTTACAAACACATTGGTGAAGAAATGTTTTGGTAAGGAATTTATTCCAGGACTTTTTAAGATATCCCCTGATTATAAAGGCCTTGTGTGTTAAGCTTCTGTTGCATGGTAAATGTATATAGCGCCTTTATCCAAGGCGCTTTACATAGATTGTGCATTGCTTTGCTTTCACCCATTCACACACAGATGGGGGAGGAAACCATGCCACCGACTTGCTCATTGGGAGCAGATAGGGGTTCAGCATCGAGAGGCAGTTGTGTGTTACAGGTAGGGCTGACCTTCGATTGCATTTTTTAAAATCGAAGCTCGTTCGCCAAAATCGGGCGAACTTCGAAGCTTCGGCGACGGTGACCGGGGGGGGGGGGGGGGGAGTTTATCGGTTACACAAGTGATGACCGTTAAGGAAATGTGTATAAAAATTACCCAATTTTAAAAGGGAAAACACACCAGTTTTTCCTCATAATAAAGCTCCCTATTTTCATTACATCAAAAACAACAATACAGCGACGAAGAAGAAGAAGAATAGGCTATGATACAAATGTTTTCTATATTAACTCTCCTACTGCCAGATTATTTATTTATTTATTGGGTCTGGCGCCATCAAAAAGCGGCTTACCTTTGCGACGTTATAGTAGATAGACAGACAGACATTTATTTTATTTTTTTTATTTTTTTTGGTTGTGCAATAGTGCACTTTGGTCTGCCAGGCAGCAGAGGGCGGCGTCATGCGAGAATGAATGTGAATTTGCCTGTTATGTGTTGAAGAAGAAGAAGACCAGTCACTGGCCACAGAGCCTCAGAGCCAGAGAAAATCAACAAGGAAGTGAATTGTTCTCCGTTGATGTTAACGCATAATGGATTTTTTACACCATCACCGCGGAAAATGTGTTTACAGTAGACGGCCGCGCGACGCCTCATCAGCTTACAGTCATCAGACGAACGAACCGAACGAGCGCCGTATTGGCATCGAGGTTCTGTAAAAAATGGGGCGAACGTGAACGTTCGAAGCGGCGGGAGAGTTAAAGAAAAGTGTTTCTTGCAGTACAGTAGGATTGACATAATCAAATCAGGTCTGTAATGTAACACATCGCGGCTGCAACAGCCAACAGCAGCAGCGCGATCACGAGCCCTATATAACAGATTAACTCCCAAGTCCCAATGTGTACTGTATGTACACACAAATGTAATAGTAGATTTTATAGTAAATAATTGCACTGCAGTATGTCTGATTTAGCGTTCCACTCATACAACTCAGACAACTATGCGGGCGCGACTAGTTTTGAGCTCGCAGATCAGATATAAACTTGTCTTCATCAACATCACGACAACATAACCCTAGCAAGTTGGTTTTAAGCTATTTTTTCCTCTTTAAAACGGGATCGACGCCGACGGGGTCCGTTTTGTAAAATCCAAGTTTCGCTGTTTGTTCCCTGTTGAAGAACAAGCTTGTGTGTCTGTGAGCGTGCGTGTGGAACTTGGAAGACAGCAACCGCATGCATGTTACACCGACACTGGCCCGGCACAGAAACGCGCGACTGCATCGCATAGTTGCATTGGGTGATGTTACTCAGACATTGGTGTCACACATTTCTCCGCCAAACCAATGTCGGTGCAACACCCATGCACGCGGTTATATGTGACAGCGCGCTGTCTTTTCTTTTCTTCATCGGCGACCATTCTGATGGCTTCATGCTTGCTCTTGTTGTTGTTGGCTTGTTGCGACCGTAGGTCGCATTTACTATCAAACCCTGCACAAAGTGTAAGTCTGTCTGTCAGTCTGTCTGTCACACCTCACACGTCACACTCTTGCCCTGCTCATATCTCCGCAACCGTTGCCCCGATCCATGCCAAATTTTGCACACACCTTCCTTACCTGCCAAACTACAACCCCCGGAGCTCCAGGGACCCCCAGGTCCCTGGGGACCCCCAGATGTAAAAAAATGACCAAATGTGCTAAACTGACCAAATGATCACCCCAACCGGGCTGCTCACGGGGAATTCCCGGGGACCACCCACTCCTGGTGCTCCAGAATGGATGCAAAAGTGGTGGCGCCCCCAGTGGAGGACCCCCTACACTGCAGCTCACATAAAATGCCGTAACTCCGGCTAGGAGCGACCGGGACAGCCGGGGCCGGTACCTATTCGTCCGCTTTGCCGGCGCGGAGACCCCACCCCTCATTTCTCACATGGCCCTCTTCTAGCGCCACCATGAGGCCGATTCTTGCAAAACACATTTTTGGACACTGCTCCTACAATTTTTGCCCTAAAATCACGCAAATCGGTACACAGTATGTCTACACTCATCCCATCAACATGAATCTCTCCCATATAGCGCCACCTCCAGGCCGATTTTTAAAAACACATTTTTGGACACTGCTCCTACAGATTTTGCCCTAAAATCACGAAAATCACTACACAGTATGTCTACACTCATGTCATCAACATGGATCAGGAAGATTTTGGCAAAACACATTTTTGCCCTATTTGTGGAGATCAGTGACCTACGGTCGCTTATCTCCCGATTAGGGAGTCTTACTGGTTATTAATGTTAACATGTGTATGAGAAGGTCACCACTAGTTGGTTGTGATGTTCCACAGTCCTCTACATCAGCTTGTGTTTTCATGTGTTCGGTTGAGGTGCTGGCTACAGCCTCTGTCTCTCTGTTTTCATCATCACCTTCACTTTTCACTGCTGTCAACGTTGATCCATCAGCCTCCTCCTCTTGTAGAAGCTCCTCCTGTTCCTCTTTAATCTGTGGAGGTTGTGGTTCCTCCAGACTGGGACTCCTCTCCTGATGTTCAGGGAAAAGCTCCTCTTTACACACAGGGAGGGAAACGAAGTCTAGGGGAGAATAAAAAGATAAAATGAGAGAAAAAACATTAAAGGTTTGTACTTTGTTATTTTATGCAGCGTTTCCTCTGTGTTATAGCTTTGGTAGTTCCAAATCATGAGTCTATTCTCATGCATTAAAAAAAAGCCATTTCCTGCAAACATTCTCTCTAAGAGAGACAGCGAGAGAAGAGAAGAGAAGAGAAGAGAAGAGAAGAGAAGAGAAGAGAAGAGAAGGCATGAAACGTACTGATGTCCAGGTGGTTTTCAGGTTCCTGTTTAACAGAAACACTCCAACTCATCTTCACCTTCAGGCTGGACTCTGCACACTGGTCTGCAATGAAGGAATATAATAAGGACTTTATTAAGATATGGAATTTGATATGACATGAGTAAGGACTATTTATATGAAAAAGTGGGTTGGTCATCTCTCGCAGTTGGTAGAGAGCAACATTCTCTTTTATTTATTTATAAAGGCCTTGTGTGTTAAGCTTCCGTTGTATGGTAAATGTATATAGCGCCTTTATCCAAGGCGCTTTACATGGATTGTGCACTCATCGGGAGCAGATAGGGGTTCAGCATCGAGAGGCAGTTGTGCGTTACAGGACAAGTATGCATTGACTATTTACAATATAGCGGTACTAGCACCACTCACCAGCCTATTAGGCTCCATTCAAGCCATAATAGAAAACATTGGGCCTCTTCCTTACTTTCTTCACAGGTGTAGCTAATGATACTAATGAAGGCTCAGTTCCATTCTGATCAAACATTGTGCATCTTGTCTCGCTGGAAACACTCTGCTACACCAGTGGACCTCAAGGTGTGGTTCAGGGACCCTGGTTCCTTGGGGTGATTCCAAATGGTCTCTTACGGGTGCAGTAAGAGTGAGATCATTTAGCGACCTACAACCGGGTCGCGACGTGGTCAGTAGTTTTCAGCGACCGGGTCGCTAAATCGACCGACCGGGTCGCTAAATCTACCGACCCAGTTTTTTTTTTTGCGACCCAGTTGGTACATCTAGTGACCTGTTCGGAAGATTTTGCGCCCCAGTCGGTCGATTTAGCGACCCGGTCGCTCGCTTTAGCGGCGGGGTCGGTGATTTAACGACCCGGTCGGGAGGTTGCGTCGGCAGGTTAGCCTACTGAGGTAAGGTTACTGAGGTTAGGTTTAGGGTTAGTAGCCCGGTGGTTGGTGGATAAGCGACCACCGGTTGGTGGATTTACCTACCCGGTCGGTGGATTTAGCGTCCCGGTCGGTCGATTTAGCGACCCGGTCGGTGGTTTTAGCGACCCGGTGGGTGGTTTTAGCGTCCCGGTCGGTGGTTTTAGCGACCCGGTCGGTGGTTTTAGCGTCCCGGTTGGTGGTTTTAGCGTCCCGGTCGGTCGATTTAGCGACCCGGTCGGTGGTTTTAGCGTCCCGGTGGGTGGTTTTAGCGTCCTGGTCAAGGAAGATCAAAGAAGGAATGGTAACTGACATCATTTTAGGCTCCATGGCCATCCGCCATGACACTTTGGGTGGCCAAACTTGCAACGGAAGCTCGATGAATACCATTGCTTCTTTGAGCTTCAGCTGGGACAGCTCATGAACAAAAGATTATTCTGAACGATAGAGACCTTCATAAAACACTCAGCTCAGGAATATAAAAGAAGACATGTGACACATTGTTTTGTGCTGTGTTGCTTTTCGGTGAGTACACTGTATAACATTATAGAGGCATCTAAAGAGCACAATTTACGTTTCTGAACTAGATAGTATCGCGAGACTCTCCACCATTCCCTGTTTGGAATCCAAATCTCGCGATAGCTCCGAGACAGAAACGGCCGCCGCCGCTGTTTAGCTGCCTCAATAACATTATGTACCGTGCACATCGAAAAGCAAGTGATTGTAAAAATACCTGTGATATGTCTTCTTTTGTATTCCTGGAGCGATTATACAACAAAGGTCTCAATCGTTCAGAATATTTTTTTGTTCATGAGCTGTCCCAGCTGAAGCTCATAGACACCAATGTTATTCATCGAGCTTCCGTTGCACGTTTGGCCACCCAAAGTGTCATGGCGCATGGACCGTGGTGTGGGCTTACTGTTCCTGCCTAACATTCCTTGGTCCCGGTCGGTGGTTTTAGCGTCCCAGTCGGTCGATTTAGCGACCCGGTCGCTGAAAACTACCGACCACGTCGCGACCCGGTTGTAGGTCGCTAAATGATCTCTCCCTCTCTCTACGGGTGTTTTAACTCTGGGAGTGTACAAATGGAACCAGATCAACCTGTAAGGGTCCATTTGATTCCATTTGTACACTCTCATAATAATAATAACCAGTAAGACTAATCGGGAGATAAGCAACCGTCAGGTTGCATACACAAACTTTAGAAGGCAATGGTAGCCAATCAGGAGGGAATATGGGAAATGGGACAGATTCATGTTGATGACATGAGTTTAGAGATACTGTGTACCGCTTTGCGTGATTTTTAGGGCAAAATCTATAGGAGCAGTGTCAAAAAATTTGTTTTGCTAGAATCGGCCTCATGGTGGCGCTAGAAGAGGGCCATGTGAGAAATGGGTGGAGGTTGTGGTTTGGAAACCAAGGAGTGTGTGTGCAAAGTTTGGCATGGATAGGCAACGGTGGCGGAGATATGAGTAGGGGAAAAGTGTGACGTGACGGACAGACAGACAGACTGACAGACAGACAGACTGACAGACAGCAGGTGGAGGTTTTGATACTAACTGCGACCTGGCAGTCGCAACTACTGCAAGGACACAAACAGTAGGCTATGTGATTACCAGTAAGACTCCCTAATCGGGAGATAAGCGACCGTCAGGTCACAGTATACACAAAGAGGCCTGTGAGTGGCATTGGTTCCAGCCACAAGTTTGTACGACAAACGGTTGATGAGTAAAGCCAAATACAGTTTCGGCCAATCAGAGGAGGGGGCGGGGCAAAGTTAAACCAATTAAGGTGAAGGCCTGTTAATGAAGTTAATTGACAGCACCCACAAGAGTGTACGACAAACGGTTGATGAGTAAAGGCAAGTAAGGTTTCGGCCAATCAGAGGAGGGGGCGGGGCAAAGGTAAACCAATTAAGGTTAAGGACTCTTAATCAAGTCAATTGACACCACCCACAAGTTTGTACGACAAACGGTTGATGAGTAAAGCCAAATAAAGTTTTGGCCAATGAGGGGAGGGGGCGTGGCACAGTTAAACCAATGAAGGTGAAGGACTGTTAGAGCAGCAGGAGTCGGTGGTCCCCGGGAATTCGCCGTGAGTAGGCCAGTTGGGGTGTTGATTTGGTCATTTTTGCACTATTTGCTTGCGGTGGCAGGGGGTCCCTGGTGGTCCCTGGGGGTCCGTGGAGGTCCGGGGGGTCCTGAAGGTTTTGGTTTGGCAGGCAAGGAGTGTGTGTGGAAAATGTCACATGGATAGGGGCAACGATGGCGGAGATATGAGTTGGGCAAAAGTGTGACGTGACAGACAGACAGACAGACAGACAGCCGGTGGAGGTTTTGATAGTAAATGCGACATGACGGTCGCAATAATTGTCATAAGAATTAAGAGTAACCGGAAAACTCAAACCCTAACCCAAAACACACTCCCATTTTTTTCACAGAAGGAATAGTTTTCAGAGGTTTAGGAATAAGGTTAGGTTTAAGCATAGTTTTACTGAAGTTACGTTTAAGAATAAGGTTTGGTTTAGACCTAGTTTTATTAAGGTTAAGTTTAGGAATACGTTTAGACGTAGACATAGAGGTTGCTTTTAGGAATACCTGGTGCCGCATGTTGCAATATCGCCAGCATTTGACACGGGGCAAGCGTGTTTTGGGCTTTAATTCTTATATTCATTAACACACTACAAACCTATCCGGTACAACATTAATGCTGCGAGGGAATATAATGACGAAGCGAGTTCGGGGGAGTGTACTGGAGGTTGCGCGCGCTCACGTGGTCGGGACCTGCGTGTCCCGCCCCCTATCCACATTATATAGGTAGACCTGCCTGTAGCTAAGGTATTGTTGCGCAAGCTGCTGCTGCTCACGTAAGGGTTACCGGTTGTTTCTGCTGCTCACTATTGCTAAAGTAGCATTTTTAGCTGCCATCCAGGCTGTGATCAAGGCAAGGCTTATGGCATAAAAGGTTGGGTTTGTTGTTGTGGTAAACACGGCTGAGGTCTACTTCTAACTACTGCTTCATCAAGGTAATGTTGCCGATTCCAGCTGATTTTGCATACTACAGATAGAGATGGCAGTAGTTGGGGCTACTGGCTAATGCTAACTTCATTGTACTTTGCTTTGCTTTGCTACCGTTCGCTAAGGTAAACTCAGTTGGTTGTGCTTGTCGGGAACAGTGGTGTGTTTGTCGACGGCGCTAGCCGTATCTGCTACTAGTTAGGTCAAATTAGCCAAAAGTTAAACCAATCTGGGAACTAAATCAAAATCAAAATCTTTTTTCACAAATGTGTTCATAAAGGTGTCAACTATCAACTCTGAACTTTCTCAATCACAACTCCCTTGGGGGACTTTGTGGGAGCCAATCAAAATTGGGGGTATCCCGAGGGCCTGGATTAAAGGGGAAAAAATAAAGAAATGGGCAATATGAGCATATGACACCAGCTTCGACTGGTCTCTTCGCATTCAATCGGACTTTTTCACCATTTTTCAGACATTTGAATGCAGAGAGTATCCACAGGGTATCTACGGAGGAGTATCCACGGCATACTCGTTGACGTGCACTTTGAAGTACGCATGCGCCGATATCTGTCGCCTCGAATATTATTCCCCTCAGGGGAATCGAACCCAAACCGTGGGTTTGTTGCATCCGTGCTCTACTGACTGAGCTAATGAACGGATGATGTGACTCCTTTTTTGTGCATTTATCTTTGACGTGGATAGTGGGGTAGACGTGCAGTGGGGTAGACGTGGATAGTGAGGGACTGAATATTTACTATTCTGTCCATAACGGCACATAACTCGGTAACGCGGCTAACCTTTAAAAAACATGTAAAAAAGGTTACAAACATAATCAAGTTCAACCTTCAGAACTTTAAACAAATCATACCTTTTTTGGCAGTTAGTGCTGCTAAATCGTATCTCCAATGCATGATCCTATCACACATTGAGTACTGTTTCACAAACTGGTCTTGCGCAGGTATAACGACTCTCAAACCCATTGAACAGCTATATAAGAGTGCGCTTAAGGTATTCGATAGGAAACCCCACTCATATCACCATTGTAATATTCTTCAGAGGTACCGTTTTTTGAGTTTCGCTAATTTTAAGGTTTTTAAACAGGTCAGTATCATATATAAGACCCTAAATGGTCTATGCCCACCTCCCCTAAAGGAATTCATAAAAAGGAAGCCTGATAGAGGACTCAATACTAGAGCAATCACTAGAGGGGATTGCGAAGTACCGTACCGGGTAACCGCTTTTGGAAAAAACACCCTTTCAGTGCAGGGATGTTCAATCTGGAATGACCTACCTCTAACAATAAGAGACTGTTTGTCATTTCCATCCTTCAAGTTCAATCTAAAAAAATGGTTAGTTGACAATCAAACCTGTGACCATGTATAGTTCTAAGAGTACAGCTCATGCCATGTACGTATATTTTTAACTATCCTTTTTTAATGTAGGGTACTGATAGTAATATGTGTTGTTTTGTTGTTGTTTTTTTCTTGGTTCAGGAAAAATAGTATTTGTATGTATGTTCTTAGGCGCCCTCTCCTAATGTAGGGTTACTGTTTGTTGGTATGTATTGTTTTGTCTTCATGTGGGGACTACGGATGAAATTTAGCATTCTTGCTAATTCCGGCTTATTTACATTGCATTCATGTAGTGTTCATTAATATGCATTGTCCCGTCTAAATAAACAAATAAAGTAAAGTAAAGTAAAGTGGGATTGTGCGGCGTTCATCGCCGCCCAATACCGCGCCGCTCCGTCGGGGTCTGTGGCGTGGAGCGTTACACCGGGGAACAGAGAATACATGGCATCTGGTTCGATGCTGGGATTCAGCTGAGGTTTTATTTTTGCACACCTCTGAGGTTGACCACTAGATGTCGACATTTATCTACTAATATCACTGCATTGTCAAGATACTTTGGATACTGGTATCCAAGTATCCATGGATACCTCTGCATTGAAGCGTCTGAAAGCACGTGAATATTTCGCATTAAGTGCGTTGATATCATTCGAAACAGGTGCATATGAAGTGTGTAATTAGGGTATTTTGGGGCTGCTGAATCCATTCCAACCATTCGTTTTCAGTAAAAATTACTCCTTGGCCATAAAATAGGCCACAAAAAACTACCTTTTTGTGTCCATATTGACAATAAAAAAAATGGTTGGAGTAGGGTTTGAATTCATGAAAACTATTCAAGATCAGGCGGGTAAGCGCACATCATGAGACACATGATAACATGATCCAATCTGACAAGGAACACTCAAAAGGGTTTAAGCATAGGGACTAACAGGACACAGGTGAACTCGAATGACATGATTGGCTAAGCCTTAGCCAATTAGGCCTATTTTATGGCCAAGGAGTCATTTAAACTGAAAACTAATGGTTGGAATGGATTCAGCAGCCCAAAAATACCCTAATTACACACCCCATATGCTCATATTGGCATTTTTTTAAATTTTCATTTTATACCCTTTAATCCCAGGCCCAGGTATCCCGATACCCCCAACTTTGATTGGCTCCCACAAAGTCCCCCAAGGGAGTTGTGATTGAGAAAGTTCAGAGGTGTTAATTGACACCTTTATGAACACATTTGTGAAAAAAGATTTTGATTTTGATTTAGTTCCCAGATTGGTTTAACTTTTGGCTAATTTGACCTAACTATACTGTTGAGCAGCGTTCTTTCCTTCAGTCAGCCAGGATCTAGCTTTTGCTTGTTGTTAGCCGGCTAGTTTTTAACTTCTGTAAGGATAGCTGTTTGCTGGTAAAACAGCTCGCTAGTCACGTTCTAGGCACAAAGTATGGCCCCGCGTGAAAACGGTGCCTCTATAAACAGTAATGACACATGTCAGCAGGGGCGGAAATATAGGGGAGCTAAAGCACCCAGCTATGAAACCATTGATTTCTCACCAAACAAATTTTTAGCACTCTGCCCAATTCACACCTTTGCTTTGTCCCAAACAGCGTCAAAGCCCGCCCCCACATCCTGGCTGTCTGTCTGTGATGCAGCTCTGTTAATGCTCCCCCTCAGTGGTGGAAAAAGTACTCACATTTTTTACTTGATTAAAAGTATCAATACTACAATGTAGAAATACTCCGTTTGGGTGCCCTCAGACCAAAATACCTATAGTGGAATCCGCCAATGCATTTCAATGAGAAAGGAGCGTTTTTTTGCAGAAATCCTCTACTGGCAGAAAACGCTCCATTCTCATTGAAACGCATTGGCGGATTCCACTATAGGTATTTTGGTCTGAGCTCAGCCTTACAAGTAAGAGTCCAGAATTCAGAATGTACTTGAGTAAAAGTATAAAAGTATTGGCATCAAAATGTACTTAAAGTACCAAAAGTAAAAGTACAAAATGTTTGAAAATAGCAGATCTACAGGCTCACAACGCATAACATCGCGACGCATTGTGAGCTTGTAGATCGGCTATTTTCAAATAGCCAAGGTATAAAATATGTCTTAAAAAGGGGCGGGGTCAAAGACGGGCACCCATTTGAATATTGAAACTTCTCCGCCCCTGCATGTCAGGATGATTATTTTATGTAGGTTGCGTGTGTCTGTCTTCTGTAAGCGGCATCTACCTAACGTCAAAGCTAGCAGAGTTTTACGAGCGGAGGTTCACGCTCGGCAGCGCATACTAAGCGCTGTGTGTGGGAAATGTAGTTCTCTATCATGTCAAGCCTCGGCGTTGTACTAGAAGTAAGAGTCGTATGAACTACAGTCATGTCGGGCCAGGAGGAAGCCAGTGATACAGGCTTCGTTCGCAGCGTGCTTAATTTATTTTGTATCTGGAGCCTATCATTGCTTCTGCCTCGATCTCCTCGGGTTATGTGTAAGGTTTTGTTTACATAGCTAATTCATTCTTGCGATGTCTGGCGGCCTAACAGCTGCTTACGAGACGCAGTCACTCAAGGGAGGTGCTAGTTGCTTAAAGGGATATTCCACTTTCAACAGGGAGCAGTGGTAGGGCTTCTCTCCACATACACACCCATTGTAACTTCAAACTCCATTTTAACCATGATAGATTCATTAAAAACACCCATTATTTTTTCTGGTGACTCATACTACCCTCCTAATACGTGAGCAGGCTGTGTTTTTTTGATAACTTTTTTCATTTTTTTAAAATAATTATTTGGGGAAATGGAAAAAATTAAATACCAAAAAATAATTATAAAAAATAAATGAAAAAGGTTATCGAAAAAACACGGCCTGCTCACGTATTAGGAGGGTAGTATGAGTCACCAGAAAAAAAATAATGGGTGTTTTTAATGAATCTATCATGGTTAAAATGAAGTTTGAAGTTACAATGGGTGTGTGTGGGGAGAGAAGCCCTACCACTGCTCCCTGTTGAAAGTGGAATATCCCTTTAACATAGCAGCTGCTAAATGGTTCCCGTAGCTTCTCGGACCATAGTAGGACTGCTGAGTGCTGCCATTTACCGTAGAAGCCCCGATTTATTAAAAAACTTGATCGCCTCTCTGAGAAGCCTATAGAGGATGTCTGTCTGCGTGGGCTCCCGGGAGGAGGAAACCCCGCAAGCTCATAGGTGCTTTAGTTTACGTGCGAACAATGTTTTGCTTCCGCTAACGCAAGTCGCGCTGTCTGACCTATGCCAGTTGAACTCGCTAGTGCATTCTGGGAATCGTAGTCTACTCTAAATGCTTTGGTAGCAGTCGACCTGAGCAGTCGCATTTTCGCTCCGTCCAGGGACAATGGAAAGGAAGGATACTTTCTCTTATTTTTTTCCTATTGTTTCTTTTATGGTTTACCGACTCGTGGAACGCTCATAATTGTATATACGGAGAATTATGTGCGGAATGGAGAGGAATCACGCAGTGTTTTTTTTCCTTCACGTTGGATCGGAGCCAAAACATCTCGGCTTCGGTAAACTGACGGTCCTTGGGATGCTGCTGCTGACTAAGAACAAACCCCAGATAGGCAGAATGGACAGACGGTCCATCATTTACTTTATTCTGCTTCTTTCTGGTGATATTGAGGTTCATCCAGGTCCCGTAGTCACTCGGCAAGCCGCCCGTCTCACGAGGGAATTACAGCTGCTTTCCGAGACAAAGAACCCCAGCGGAGGAAACATCGACACGGGTTCTACTGGTGACGAGTGCTATGGCTGCCCACGCGGCTCTCTACAGCAAAGCTCCAACATTGAGGCTACTCGTGACCAGCTCGCGGCCGTGGTTTTCGAGCCGCCGCCCGATAACAACAGCGCCGACGTGGACCTGGATGTCCCCCTGCCGCCCCCCCCCGTCACCGAGGATGCTGGTGCCCAGCTCGCAGCCGCTGGATCGCCGGAGATGTCCGTCGAGCCGGATGCCCCCCCGCTGGTCCCGCCACCCCCCAGGGATCGTGATCAGCTCGCAGCCGCTGGATCGCCGGAGATGTCCGTCGAGCCGGATGCCCCCCCGCTGGTCCCGCCACCCCCCAGGGATCGTGATCAGTCGTGGCTGGCGCAATATCTTGGCTTTGAAGCTGTCGGCGCCGCCACACCGACACCCCGTGCGGTCGAAAAGGCATGGATCTCCTCCTGTTTGAGCTCACAGTCAACACAGGAACCTGAGCTCACCCCCACCCCCACCCCCACCGCTCCCACACTTCAGTCTCAACTACAACCGGACTATGATGACCACCTCCCCCCCACGACAAACTTTCCTGTCTCGGTCGAAGACAAAGAGCCCCCCTGCTCCGACGTTGGTTCGATCACTACAGAGAACATGCACTCTGTTGTTTTTGCTAAACCAGGTCTTCATCATGTCCATTTAAACATCAATAGCTTGAATCCCAAAAAGCTGGAGTTAATTAAGGGAATGTTTCATGACGGTAAGGTAAAGATTTTATCCTTCTCTGAAACTAAACTTGATGACTCGTTTACGGATGCTAGCATTGAAATTGCCAACTATACTGTAATCAGAAATGATAGAAACAGGTATGGAGGCGGAGTTTGCATGTATGTACATAATGATGTCAATTTTATGCCCCGTCCAGACTTACACCACAGTTCTCTTGAAACTGTATGGATTGAGGTAATCTTTGAACATGCAAAAAACATACTAGTATGCGCTGTCTATAGACCACCTGATCAGAATGACTTCTTTGAGCTGTTTGATGAGAGCTTAGCAAAGGTGGACGGTACTGAGTGTCACATTTTGGGCGACTGGAATGTGGACATTTTGCGTAAAGACGCACCCATGTTCAAGTCCTTTGATGGGTTAGGCAATCAATACAGCCTCACTCAGCTTGTCACAGTACCCACCAGGGTGACAGAGCACTCTCAAACCCTCATAGATCTCGTCGTAACCACTGACAAGTCCAAAGTCACCGCTAGCGGGGCTATTGTATGCGGTCTTAGTGATCATTATATGATCTACTCTACCCGAAAAATACACAAACCCAAAGCTAGTGGCCACAGAACTGTCGTTGCTAGAAGCCTGAAGAACTACTCCAGTGAGGCTTTTAATCTCAAACTAGCGGGTGTAGACTTTTCCCCAGAGCTGCAGTGTACAGATGTCGAGGAAGCATGGTGCGGTTTTAAAACCAAATTGACCGATGCTCTAGACGACGTGGCCCCCTTGAATACCACCAGGGTTAAAGCCCGCCAAGAGCCATGGTATAACTCAGATATTGCAGAATCAGCTAAACTCAGAGACAAAAAATACGATGAAAAACGAAAGTGCTGCAAAAAGCTCAAGAAAAAATTCAACCATGACCTCAAAAAACAAATTGAGCATCTTACTGCTCAATGCAAGAGACTTAGAAACCAGACAACCGCCCTAGTTAGATCCGCCAAAAAAACCTACATTGACGACAAAATCGATGAATACAAAAACAACCCACGAGACCTATGGAAGTTGCTTAACAACCAATTAGGCTTAAAATCAAAAACCATATGCCACAACATAAACATCAAAACGGACGCCGCTCTCATTTCTGACAAAGGTGAAGTGGCTACCCATTTTAACAAAACCTTTACCACCACAGCCCGTTCACTGGTCAAAAGACTGGTCGCCCCATCTGGGCGGTATGGTGAAGAATTTGTTAATACATTCTACAAAAAACTGGGCGTCAGTAAAGACAGCTTTAAACTTTCCACAGTGACAACTGATGAAGTGTTTAAAAAATTGAGCGCCCTACCTCAACACAAGGCCACTGGCCTTGATAAAATCCCAGCTAGATTTCTCAGAGATTCAGCCGCCACCATTGCTCCAATCATTACCCACATAATTAACCTTTCCATCGAACAGGGTCATGTCCCCCAGGACTTCAAACTAGCAAAAGTAACCCCCCTGCATAAAAAAGGTAGCAAACTAGACCCTGGAAACTACCGCACCGTTTCCATTCTTAGCTCCATATCCAAAGTCATGGAGAAAATAGTCTACGAACAGATTGCAAGATATCTCGATGAGAATAATCTGATTTACGAGTTCCAATCTGGATTCAGAAAATCCCATTCCACTGACACATGCCTTCTCTATTTGACTGACCAAATCAAACGCGAAGCGGATCAGGGCAAGTATAGTGGCATGGTCATGATGGACCTCCAGAAGGCATTTGACACCGTGGATCATGCTATTCTGATTGAGAAACTAAAAGCCATCGGTCTTGACAGCGCAGCAGTGAGCTGGATGCAATCTTACCTGGTGGGGAGGGAACAGGTGGTGGAGATTAACGGTACCCTGTCCCCCCCCCCTCCCAGTAAGCTGTGGAGTTCCCCAAGGTAGCATACTGGGACCTCTGTTGTTCCTAATATACGTGAACGACATGGCATCTGCTTGCGACTGCAACCTGTTCCTGTTCGCGGATGACTCGGCTCTCCTAGTCTCGGGCAAGGACCACTTGCAGGTTGAAAAGACACTTAACTCTGAACTGAGTAAGATCTGCACATGGCTTAACGACAACAAATTATCAATTCACCTGGGCAAAACCGAGTCCATCCTCTTTGGATCAAATCATAACCTCAAAAAGGTAGAGAACTTCACAATCAAAGTGGGTGATAAGGTCATAACACGAAAAAACGAAATCTCCTACTTAGGATGTATCCTTGAAGCTAATCTTTCCAGCGAAAAGATGACTTCAAAAGTAATACAAAAAATCAACCAACGAACTCGTTTCCTACAGAGGATCGCCCCAATGGTCAACTTCAACACACTGAAGACCATAGCTGGTGCAATAATCCAGCCCCTCTTTGACTATGGAGTCCACGTATGGTATCGTGACGCCCCACAAGCCCTAAAAACTAAACTCCAAACAGCCCAAAATAAACTAATTAGGGTCCTGCTTAACCTTCCCAATCAGACTCACCTCACCGCTACTCACCAGTTAAGAGTGGGGTGGCTCAGAGTAGATGACAGAGTACAGCAACTTGCAATGGGCCTGGTGTACAAGATACACTACACCACTATGATACCCAAGTACCTGTCAAAATACTTTATAAACGTTAAGGATGTCCATAATTACAACACCAGAGGCAGTGCCACAGATCACGTTCAACCCAGAGTCAACTCAAAGAAAGGGTCGAACTCGTTCTTCTGCTACACCACAAAAATGTGGAATGCATTACCGAAGGCCATAAAGGAGTGTGGATCACTAGCATCCTTTAAAATTGCCCTAAAAAACCACTTACAGGCAGCAGCCGTTCACAACTGGTAAAAACCCAGCCCAACCCTACCCTCCCTGCCCCTTCCTTGTATATACTGTACATACTGATTGTTTAGACTTACTGTTACCTGCCCCTTCCTTGTATATATTGTATATACTGTACTTACTGATTGTATAGACCTACTGTTTTCTTTTTTTCTTTACATATCTACTGCATAGTACTGTGTTCTATTTGTCTGTCATTCAATGTTATATGAGATACTTTAATGGTTTCCTGTTGAAATAAGCTTAGTCTTTTCATGGATCTCCTTTTAGTAGACCTTGTACCAGTGAACTGTACCGTCATGAATCTGTACATTTTCCTATGCAAACTTCTAATAAAGCCTTCAATCAATCAATCAATCAATCAGCCCACCCCCCTCCCATCCAGCTAACCATTCTCTTGCAGTTTTCAGCATCATGCAGCTCGTCCGCATTTTTCCTCTTAGTCTTTTAGTTAGGGGTTGATAAGTTCTAGTTGTCATTTGTGCTGCCATATTAAATGTTATAAAACTAGGCTTAATCTCCATGGTTTCAGCTGAGGCTAACTCTACTCAAGCTGCTAATGCTGCTGTGATGGCTGCTAATAATTACAACTGATGCTACTGCTTGTAGGATGCTGACATCATGTTATCTGTGCAGTTCATGCTCAGCTGCCACGTGTCTGATAATAACTTTATTTGTATCATTACAGCTCCTGGCTTTAGCACTTCTGGTCCGCTGCTACACCATCAAGTTATCGTTACTGCTTCATGTTAAAGCTGCTACAATCGTTACTGCTTCATATTAAAGCCGCTACCAGTGTATCAGAAGTAAAAGTGATTTAATTTAAATATTGGTTTCAAACTAAGGTTATAGTATAGTATCTTGGAGGCTAAAATGGTCACATTATGGTGCCAGTGGCTCTTGTTGCCGCTGCTCAGTCGGATACTATAATGTCTCCTATAGTTTCAGCTATTGTTAGCTCTACTTAATCTGCGGCTGCGTGCTAGTATAACTGCTAGTAATGACGGCTAATGCTACTGCTTGTAAAAATGCTGCATCATGTTCTCTTACAGCCTTACAGCCCATGCTAAAGCTAATACATGTTGGTTGCTAACATCCTGTTTATTATTTCAGCTCCAGGCCGGAGCGGCTGCAGGCCCACGGCTACGGCATCAGGTTATCATGGCAGCTAAAGCGGCTACATGTTCCACTAATCATGTTTTACTTCATAGCTTCTTGCTGCGGCTGCTACATGTCTGCTGCTAAACATTTCTATCTTTTCAGCTCGTGCTGGAGTGGCTGCATAGCTGCTACTGCAGCAGGTCGCCATAGCAGCTTGGCGCTGCAGCTGCTGAGGTTTTCTTCCACTAAATCTCGTTTTCCTTCATAGCTTCGGGCCACGGCTGGCCTGCATGCTACAGATTCAGCAGACGGAAGTGGCCTGCTGCCTGCCCGCCCGTTCGCCTTCCCATATGGCGGCCGGCCTGCCTGCACACTATAGCATCATTTAACACTATTACTGCTGCTACCATGAGCATGAACCAGCGCAGCATCGTGCGGGAAGCTGTGGTGCAGGCTCGTCTTCTGGGGGCGCTGTCATGCTGCGACCCATCGTCGCCACTGCCAGGTCGCAAAGGAACCGGGGATCTGCAGTTTCAGCACCAGCGGTGGGAACTCCATTCCTCTCGCCAGAGGCAGCTTTCCCAGATGAATGAATGAATGAAACTTTATTTGTCATTGTTACAATAAACAAGTTTAAAAACAAGTTTAAAAACAAGTTTAAAACAACGAAATTAGTGCAAACCCCTAAAGTGCGTTTATACAAGACAATTAAAAACAAAACAAAAACAAACAACAACAGACATAAAAACAGAACCAAGACTACTAACAAGGGGCCTCGTATTCTAGTAAAGTGTCCAGTGACTCAGTAAAGTGTCCAGTGACTCATTTAAAGTGTCCAGTGACTCTACCCTACTCTAGTGCTAGTACACAACTGCACATTAAGCGCTTCTACAGCTCTGGGATAAAAGCTGTACTTCAGCCTATTTGTTCTTGCCTTCATGGCTCTAAAACGTCTGCCCGAGGGCATCAGGTCAAAGTGACAGTGTCCAGGGTGGGATGTGTCCTTAAGGATGCTGTTGGCCTTCCTGAGACAGCGGGAGCTGTACAGGTCAGCCAGGGAGGGGAGGGGGCAGCCGATGATCCTCTCGGCGGACTTTACCACCCGCTGGAGAGCCTGCCTCTCTGCGGCTGTGCAGCTGCCAAACCACACACAGATGCAGTAGGTGAGGATGCTCTCTACGGCACACCGGTAGAAGGACACTAGCAGTTTCTGTGCCAGGTTGTTATTTCTGAGTGTTCTCAGGAAGTACAGTCTCTGCTGTGCCTTCTTCATGATGTTGTTGGTGTTAGTGCTCCAGGTCAGGTGGTCGTCTAGGTGGACGCCAAGGAAACGGAAGTCGGAAGCTCTCTCCACACACTCCCCGCTAATGACCAGGGGCAGAATGTCTGTCTTATTCTTCCTATAGTCAATTATTAGCTCCTTGGTTTTAGAGGTGTTTAGAGACAGATTGTTCTCGGCGCACCACTCCGACAACTTCACCACCTCGTCCCGGTAGGCGGACTCATCTCCCCCCGAGATGAGCCCCACCACCGTGGTGTCATCTGCAAACTTAATAATGCAGTTGCCGGAGTGGGCAGGAGCACAGTCATAGGTGTAGAGGGAGTATAAGAGGGGGCTCAGCACACAGCCCTGGGGAGAGCCGATGCTGAGCTGCATGCTGGAGGAGATATGGCGGCCCACCTTCACCCTCTGGGGTCGATCTGACAGGAAGTCCTTAATCCACCGACAGGTGGGCTCGGGGATTCCCAGGACACCTAGTTTGTACACCAGCCTGTCAGGCATGATTGTATTGAACGCTGAGCTATAGTCCACAAAGAGGAGCCGTGCGTAGCTCCCCCGCCCCTCCAGATGGTTCAGAGCAGAGTGGAGGGCTGTGGCGATGGCGTCCTCCGTGGACCTGTTGGCTCTGTATGCGAACTGGTGAGGATCAAACCCCGGGTGGAAAGCTGAGGTGATGTGGGTCCGGACCAGCTTCTCGAACACTTTCATGATGATAGGTGTGAGCGCAACTGGACGATAGTCGTTCAGGCAGCTGATGTTTTTTTTCTTCGGTATTGGGATGATTGTGGAGGACTTCAGGCAGGATGGAACGACGGCCTGGGATAGAGACTGGTTGAAGATCTTTGTAAAGACCTCAGCCAGCTGGTCCGCACAATTTTTCAGCACCTGTCCTGGTACACCGTCTGGGCCCATGGCCTTCCTCGGGTCCACCGCTCTCAGCATGCGCCTCACATCAAGTTCTTCCAGCTTGAGCGTTTGGCTGCTGTGGGCTGGATGTGTGCTGCTGTGGGCTGTGGGAGGGGGGGAGGGGGTGTGTAGGGCTGGGGGGGGAGAGGTGGTTAGTGTGTCACCCCCCGATGCCTCGGCCTCCCTCTCAAAGCGGGCATAGAAGCTGTTAAGCTCCTCCGCTAGGGCGATGTCGCCGTCCACTGAGGGGTTGCTGGGTTTGTAGTTTGTCATATGCTGGATGCCTTGCCCTACCCTCCTAGAGTTGTTGCTCTGGAAGTAGTCCTCAATCTTCCTCTTATGATCAGCTTTGGCCGCTCTGATTCCTCTCTTTAAGTTGGCTCTAGCAGCACTGTAGAGCTCCCGATCCCCCGCCTTAAAGGCAGCGTCTCTCTCTTTTAGAAGGCTCTGCACCTCTTTGGTCATCCAGGGTTTCCTGTTGGGATAAACCCGAATAACTTTATTCACTGTGACGGTGTCCATGCAGTGCTTAATGTACCCCAGGGCCGCCCCTGTAAACTGCTCAAGGTCCTTGTCCTCAAAGACCCTCCAGTCTGTGGACTCAAAACAGTCCTGCAGTTTTTGCATAGCCCCCTCAGGCCAGGTTTTCACAGTTCTAGTTGTGATGGGGGCACTTCTCCTTAAAGGAGTGTATGCTGGAATCAACTGCACAGACATGTGATCCGACTTTCCCAGGTGAGGTCGCTGCTTTGCTCTGTAGCCATTTTTTATATTGGAATAGACCTTATCTAGTGTCTTTCCTTCCCTTGTGGCACACTTCACGTGCTGATAGAATTTAGGGAGCACTGTTTTTAGATCAGAATGATTAAAATCCCCTGCAGCGATATGAACTGCATCAGGGTATTTACTCTGTTGAGCACTAATGTTATCATGCAACAGAGACAGTGCTATATTAGCATTTGCATCGGGGGCTATATACACAGCCGTTATCAAGACAGCAGAATGTTCACGGGATAAATGGTGGGGCCTGCATTTAATGGTAATATATTCCAAATCTGGAGAGCAGTGACTGCTCATTACCTTCGAGTTGGAAGTCCATTGATTGTTTAGGTAGATTAACAATCCTCCAGCCTTTCCCTTGCCGGCCGCTACGTTGTCCCTGTCGAGCCGGTAGGCTGTGCGTCCTGCCAACTCAATCACCGTGTCCGGGATAGAGGGAGTTAGCCAACTCTCTGTGACAATAATCACGCAGCTATTTTTCGCTGTCCTATCCGTCTTCTTGCCAGTCTTTCTTTCTTCTGCCACCATAAGCCTCACCTCGTCCATTTTATTTCCTATCGCTCTCGCATTTGTGAGAAATAGGCTCGGAATAGCCGGTCTGTTTGGGTCTCGCTTCATTCTGGCTAGTACTCCACCTCTGCTGCCGTGCCTCCTCCTCCTCCTGCGTTTCCCAGCGGGGAGGGGGATCCACACTTCTCCGGAGCGTCTTGTGATCTCCTCTGGGATCTTGTGCTGGCGTGCGAAAGCAGCTGAGATGGGCTGTTCGCATCTTGATCCGATCTCTAATAGATCATTTCGAGCATACGAACGCTTCGCCCCGCAGGGTGTTGCCAGGGCGAGTAAAAACATACAACAAAAACATAAAAACAACGCACTTCTGGGGAGAGCTGTAGACGTCGCGAGCGATCGCGCCGCCATCTTGCGTGTGTGTGTGTGTGTGTGTGTGTGTGTGATGCACTGAGGAGCCAGACTCTAGCAGGTAAATGGCAACGCATTTGCTTGTTTTATTCTGTCGGGCGGTCAAATATTAGGTAACCATAGTTGCATAGCAGCGCACTAGCTTGTACTGAATGTCGGGCTTTAGCCGCTCTCTAGGCTTGCATAGCTTGCCTTTAAAGGTCAAGTCGTGGATATTCTTATATGTGCAGCAGAGTGCTCTGTGGACTGCGGAAAGTTCTGTGATCCTAAAAGTCAGCGACCCTAGGCGTGGGTTCATTGCTATGGTCAGCTAAAGCTAAGATTGTATTAACGGCAGCAAGCACATGCCGCTACCAAGGCCAGGCTTAAGGTGTGACTAGCACATGGCCTCGGAGATGGCAGCTCGCCGTTAAATCAGGGAAGGTACAACAGTGGCAGTGGTAGTCGCAAGAACTAACTCTCCCTTCTGTCCTTTCATGTCCATGCTGAACACCTGGCCGTCTGCCCGACGTCCTCGTCAAACGACCCCCTGAGAGCTGCCAGATTTGCGGCCCACCCCTCTACACTCAGCATTCTCTCCGGATCGGAGCAGCCACACCAGCAGCACTTCCGGTGCCCTCAGCAAACTAAGATCCTGCGCGCCCAGCGGCTGTTGAGTTATCAAGCTCACACAACACAGGACTGATCGAGGCGTGATTGTTCCAAGCTGCGTTCCCAGCTGTAGTCAGACGCACTTCAGCAATTGGTACTAGAGGGTCAGGTTTGACCACTCGGGCACACGGCAGGCAGCGACCGACGCAGCGGGACTGATGGGCCTCGGCTACTCTGGAAGTGGCAGCGCTAATTAGCAGGGTGGTTTCCTTAGTGTTATTTGCTGCGTCTCTGCTGCGCTTCACATGTAGTTAATATGCAAAGCAAGGTGGTTGCTGGGGTGTCCCTTTAGGATAGAGCATACCGTGCTGGGGCAAACCTGCGGACGGCCCGCTAGCAGTAAACGTATTGCAGCTTTCATTATATAAAATGTGGTTATTGCGCTCAAATAAATTGCAAATTTTCAGCAGAGCTCTACCATCTTCACCGTTGGTTGGCTGTTGGCAGTGGATTCTGAGCATTTGCGTGTTTTGGGGGGGGTGTTTTGGGGGGTCTCGGGTCATTGCCTGAGAGATATGTTAAGCCCACGACGTACACAGCCATACATGTACTTCGCCGTACATGGTACACGTATGATCGTGGGCCTGCAGGAAATGACCCGAATACAGAATCCATCGCCAAAGTTATGCTCCTGCCTAAGTTGCTATAGATGCCTGTTCTTATTCCTAGGCTGTTAGTATGCTGCGGCTTTAGTATAGTATCAGAGTTTACATGTCATGCATTTGTCGCTCTCCTGCTGCTGTTAGTATGCCTAGTGTAGGCTGTTGCCTTTATGTATCGTGCTGCTGCCTTCATATCCTGCTGATGTTTATATGCTATGTTGTTGCTGCCATTCTTGTCAATAAAGTATAATCTAACCTAAAGAACGCTCCCTGAACTACAGGATTAAACCACATTAAACAAAACAGTACATGCCTATCCTGTACAACTTTACTACAGGTTGTAAAGTAAATAAAACACTACATACCTATCCTGTACAACTTCACTACAGGTTGCATCGTTGCATCCAACAGTCCACGTCCCTTGTCCATCTCTCGCTGTTCCTTTGACAATGTTGAATATG